>NW_017096786.1:63092-79979 GCF_001412225.1 Nicrophorus vespilloides
ATTAATAAAGCTCGATGTTTATTTAAAGTGCGCTCATTAAAAGCAGACTTTGTGCTCGACGAGCGAGAAGGGAAGGGAGGAAAAAGCGTTTCGAGAGAGAAAAAAAAGCGCGCCTCCTGCCGATAACGGCCTTCCACTGTTTACATTTCAACGTTACGATTGTCATTAAAAACACCGTTTCAATTGGAGCGACGGTAAATATTTTTGAACAAATATAAAAAAAAATAGATACTTGTAGTAATTGGATTATGTTTAGTTGCAGAATATTATCGTTATTAGTGTTTGATAAATGGAACGCAACGGTTTGGCCTTTCGGTATTCTTTATTTTTTTTTTCAGTGGAAAAAAGGCATTTTTCCGCGATGCCGAAGAACTCGTGACCTTCAGTGTTTTACTGCCAGCTGCTTTCAAACGGGAGACGCCACGAAAGAGCCACCCTTTTTAGGATAACGCGGTATAAGCACGAGGGGGAGGCGCGCACATGGTTCCAAATAAAACGAACAATTTAACTGTTATGCAACAGAGGACACCCACCCTTGCAGAAATGTAGGTTTTCCGACGTAAACCGGATCAATTCTTGTACACATTACGTAGAGGTCGCATTTTTTTTTGCTTGTTTTTTTCTTAATAGAAACGTTGCTTCCACTTGAGTCTTGGTGATTTACTATTTAACTAATAAAAGCTGTGTAGTAATTTTTCATTACATAAATAGCCGTTAGATGCAGTGCAATAACGTGTTAAGATATCCAAAGACATGACACGTAAATGTACTTATGATACATTGAATTAAGTAAATAACATAAATTAGAATACATTCATAAATTACCGATAAAATCAGAGACATGACTGGGAATCGTTTTTAACAGTGTAATACATCATGTATTCCCTTTCCCCTCAAATTTACAAACACACTTTAGTATTTTGTCTTATAAAAAAGTTAGTCAATAATATCCTTCAATAAAATTAGATTTCATAATTTCAATTTTTTTAAACAATAAAAAAGTTATAAAATATACGTTTTAAAATAATACTGATTTAATTATATAATCCTATAGGATTTTAAGATTTAGTGATATTAAATAGCAATTTTATACATATTTGCTTTTCATTACAGAAATAAACCAATCGAATGCATTACTTTAAATCTTATAGAAATCTTATTATCTTGAATTTTGCGAAATACTATAATATGGCGGATATATCCGCCGCTCGTCTGAAAATGGTTAAACACATATTACTTGGATAGTATAATGTAATGAGTAGTTTAAGAATGATGTACTTGTATGATTCACTTATTTTAATAGAAATTACTTGGCAATAATATCCTTCAATAAAATTAGATTTCATAATTTCAAATTTTTTAAACAATAAAAAAAGTTATAAAATATACATTTTAAAATAATACTGATTTAATTATATAATCCTATAGGATTTTAAGATTTAGTGTTATTAAATAGCAATTTGCTTTCCATTACAGACATAAACCAATCGAATGCATTACTTTAAATCTTATAGAAATCTTATTATCTTGAGTTTTGCGAAAATACTATAATATGGCGGATATATCCGCCGCTCGTCTGAAAATGGTTAAACACAAATTACTTGGAAAGTATAATGTAATGAGTAGTTTAAGAATGATGTACTTGTATGATTCACTTATTTTAATAGAAATTACTTGGCAATAATATCCTTCAATAAAATTAGATTTCATAATTTCAATTTTTTTAAACAATAAAAAAGTTATAAAATATACGTTTTAAAATAATACTGATTTAATTATATAATCCTATAGGATTTTAAGATTTAGTGTTATTAAATAGCAATTTTATACACATTTGCTTTCCATTACAGACATAAACCAATCGAATGCATTACTTTAATCAAGATACCGTAAATGAGTGTTAAGGCCATTTCATATATGTAAGCTCAGTGACTGACTTAGTACATAATAAAACTTTAATGAGGCCTTTTAGAGGTCGTAAACAAAGATAAAACTTTTAATATCCTCAAACTTTATACATGGTTATACAAATTTTAGAAACATCATTCGACCCCTGAAATGCATATTTATAATTTTTACCATAGCTTTAAAAAAAATCTATTTGTTAAAATTTAGATATGAATGAAGAAAAAAAAAATTAATATATAATTTATATTTGGAATACTTTATGCAAGCGTTATTTTAAGCGCTTGTAAAGTTACGTAAGACGTGAAAACAAACTTCGCGTTATTAATTTGAAATGTAAGATGAATGGAGCGTGGGTTGATTGCAATCCCGACTGGGATTCTTTGCGAGATCTTTACTCAAGTTAATACCAGTTTATTTATAGACAAAACATAGTTAAAAAAAAAAGTTCGAAACTTCTCCAATTACGAATGCAATCTGCGAGTAGATACCTAAAGGTTGTTGATTTCAATTAGCTTTAACCTTTCCTCTTGTTTCTATGAAGAAGGAAAAAAAAAACTGTTTTACAGTGCCCACTCGTCGCGACCGGAACCGTTTCACCCGATCGCCCTTGAACCCCTTTATGCAGTAGTAATTGAATCAACCATTTGTCCAAGAAGTCTATGGAATTGCATATTCGACGTAACATGAATATTCGGTCGCATTGCGAACAGTAAAATATGCAAGTTTAATCATTCCCACATCATAATGTAAACCCGAGATCGGCTAATTATCGAATTGAGGAATTCGCAGCACGATCGTAAATTAATCCAAGCAAGATGTGAGGATGAAATAAGTTTCTCTACGATACCGATGCCAGTTGCGGTGGAACCGTGTCTGTTCAACAAGAGAACGAATGAGAGAGAACTTATCTAATCTGCTTCGAGCAATAATAATAAATATGTGGAGACGGAGTATTTATACTGTAGTACGTATAGTATAAGTAACCTAGGCCGTGGATGCACGTTATAACGGATAAAATAATTGTATGCATGCGTGAAGATATAGCGGAATCCATTTAATGCCTCCATCCAGTCGGAAGAGAGTTATTGGTTGCATGCGAATTGTTTCGTCTTGTATACTCTTGTCTAGTCTAGTCTACTGTAGTCTAGTCGGGGCGACGCGATGATGTTGGAAAATAGGAAGAGTGGCGACTCCTGGTTACAAATCAGGTGTTCCAGCAGTTCACATAACTGGCTTTTGATATCAATAAAGAGCGATGAATGATGTTGTACTTACGATGTCGTGACCCTGGGTGCCTCCTTTGACAACCTCTGGCGCCATATACTCTATCGTCCCGCAAAACGAGTAGGCCCGTTGATCCGCATCCCCGGTTCGAGGTAGTTCTTTGCTCAGACCGAAATCTGTCAGCACAATATGCCCCGTCTCATCCACCAAAATATTTTCCAATTTGATATCTCTATAGATGATTCCCAACTGAAAGAAACAAAAAAAGACAAAACATTAGCTACAAATTAACAATCAACTTTTCTCATTACATTAAAGATTCAAATAAATCATACAATATTCTAGACATTTGGTAAAACCCCAATTGATTCATTATTAAGCAACGCAATTGTTTCTCGTTAAAACACTTTAAATTTAGGTCAAGAACTCGAGTCCAAATTTATCATTTAATACTTATTAAATATTCTCTCTTTTTTTTTTGGTAATTTTCGTTTTACAAAAAGCGAACGCTTCATTAAAATCAGCGTTCTTTAATAAATTACTTTCCAATCCAAACGAATACCAATAACCAATCCTACATGAGAATTATTTTAAATTTTCATTTATTTGTCTTTGCACTTTCACTTAGATGCAAAAAAAAAATAAAACTTTAGAGACGAGGATGGGAAAATTTAATTTTAATAAAGTATTTAACATTTTACGTTAATTAAAACTGCAAATGAAACAGGAATAAAAAAGGAAGGTTGCGTAATTAGGAATGCATCATTCCAATTCTGAAGCTTTGCTTTCACTTTCGTGGCAATAATTTCGATAAGAACAATCCAAACACGATATCATTTCAACAAAACGAAAGTGAAAATCTCGCGTACAAATATTGAATGGCAAATATGCAACAAGAAAAAAATAATAAATAAAACAAATCCGATGCACATATTTCAATATTATCCATAAATAAATTGGAAAATACGCGAAATTGCTTGAAATCAATGCGAATCATAAATTTATTATTTTTTTGTTAATAAATTAATTCGTTTAATTTACACATTTCTACATTTATTTATTAGTTTCGTAATTTTCGAAATGCGTCCAATAATTACAAATAAAATAATTTATCATTTTAAGTTTTCTCATGTAAATAATAAAAATCTCTTCGATTTCAAGCAAAAACTTCTTCTTTCGGTTTGATGACATCACATCTCTTGTAATTCTTTGTTCTTTGTATTTCATTCTACTACATTTAAAGACTTTCACTGCACACGACGATCTGACTTTCATATCTCGTAATTTTAGCCTTAAAACCATATTATATTAATCGAGTGTAAGAAAAATTTTAAAATAGAAATGAAAAATCAATAGGTTTTATCTTAATTTTGTCGAGATATTTATGTACAAAAAATTAGAAATCCTATTATCTTGAATTTTGCGAAAATACTATAATATGGCGGATATATCCGCCGCTCGTCTGAAAATGGTTATACACAAATTACTTGGAAAGTATAATGTAATGAGTAGTTTAAGAATGATGTACTTGTATGATTCACTTATTTTAATAGAAATTACTTGGCAAGTATAGCGTATTAAGTGGTTTAAGGATGGAATAAAAAAATATTAAACAACTAAATGAGTATATGAAGTAAGTTAAATAACGTTGCTAATGTAGCATGAAACAGAAAGTTGCAAAATACTTAAATATGTAGTTTTTTCTGCTTCGTTCTTTCTTTGTTTTGTAATCCATTAGTGTACAATTATACGAATTATTATAATATACGTGGCTTAATTCTTCTTCAAATTCCACACGCCGAAGAATTACTAATTTAAATCTCGACGGATTGTAAGAATACAACAGTAAAAAAAAGCAGCTCCAAGAAACAGCTGTTTTTTCAAACACATTTCACTGCCAAAAATAACACGACATATGCCAGAGGCGATTCGTGTCGACATTTGCTTTGGAATTATTGTTCGAATTAGACGTCCTCAAATTGAGTTAAACGTAACGAAACGAACCGATTTCCACTGAAATGATGATAAGTGTTATCTACTTGCATATCATTTCATCAATGTGCTAAAAAGTCTACGTTTATACAAACACGATGTTTGTTATTAGCACGACGATGTGTGCATTTTATATATCAAACAATTAGAACGAATCTGGGGAGCTTCAATTCGCAAATTCATCGATCTCTTGCTTCGGCTTCCCCTTTTTCGTATCCCTGCGGTTTGTTGTGTGCTCTCGTCCTGTTCCTTTATTTTTTTTTTCATCCAGGATAATGAGGGTGCGGGGGTTGGGTTCTGCAACCTTTCGTGTCGCCGGATAATGGAGATAACGGGATAACAGAGGACCGGATAATGTTTCCACTCTAATTACAACAAGGCGGTTAATCCTTTAAATTAGGTCCTAATATTAAGTTAACGCCGCAAATTCAAGAATTCATTTGCATTTTTAACGCACCTTCTTAAGATTTACGTTTCCGCCGAACACAATGCACTTATTATAAAACGCCGTTAATTTTACCGAATCCAGTACATTACTTATTTGTAGTTAAACTAATTATAAACATAAGTTTTATACTATAATTAATTGCAATTATCTTTAAACTAATAATATTAAATTAAATTCACTTGTTAATTTTATATGTAAAATCGCGCGTGTGTATCTTTGATTGGAATCAAATTGAAACGAAAACTTTTAGTACTTAGTAGAGGAGGCAAGTATATAATATATTTTAGTAAAACAACGTTTTAAGTGGGTTGCCGCATTATTGCCGAGTGTGAGTAATCTTTTGTAAGTTAATTGGTGTTTAAGAAATGTTAATGAAATCCTTATTTATGAATACCCAACCTCGCCTCGCGTTCCTCATAAATATTTGATGATCCTTCGCCGCGATCCGCAATTTGTCGTGTTTTCAACTAAAGATTTTATTTTTTTTTAGAAATTTTATTTGAAACATTAAATTATAATTTAATTACCAATTATTTGCCTATAATTAAATATTATTTAACTATATTTATTGTGTGAATACTTTAATAGTAAATCGGTATATTAGTTGACTTATCCAAGTTTTGTACGTTGCTTAACTCTCATAAATTGATATTTATATGTAAGTCTTTAGGTTCATCTTGTTGTATACTGAATGATCTTCAATCAAAATATACCATTAAGAACGACTAGTGTCGTATTCTTAATTTAGATAATACCATCGAGTGGGAGAGATGTAACGCGATAAAAATAAGTCAAAATTCGCGTGGGCATCCAGAGAAGATCCGAGCACAAAACCCATGGAACGTGCACCACGTGGGTGTACGACAATAACGATCTGGAGGAATTAGCGAATCGAAGGAAGTGCAGATGTCGAAGAAAAAAACCCAATTAAAATAGAGTAGTAATTCGAAAATCCGAGAGTTGAGCAGCTATTTTTATTCGATCCTAGTCGATAGAGAATGAGAGAGAGAAAAAAATAGAATATAGAAAACCAGATTCGTTGTATTAGCTGTTAAAAAAAGAAACGTTCGAGACCAAAGGTGTCCCGTGTTGAGTAGGTTAGTTCTCTCTTACTTGGTGCTCTGTGGTCAGCCTTGAGATACCAGCGAAACGTGTTCCAATATTTTGGTGACCTTATCGCGTTATATAAATAACGCTTTTTGGCTGCGCTCGAAGCGCACGCTTTTTTAGCGAATCGGACAAAGCCAAATAATATAGCTTCATACATTCATCAAAAATTGAAACGAAAAATTTTGTACGTATTTTCATTTCGACGCCACGAATTGTTACAAAAGATCCTTACGACATGAGCATGACGCGAAGGAAAGAGATAGATGTAGAGGAGAGAAAGCGAGAAATGTTAATTGCGATTGTTACCTCGACAAGGACGTTCTTCTAATGCTATTTGAAATTTACAACAACAAAAAAACGCATATTATATAAAGATTGGAAACTTTGCTTGATATTAATAATGCTTAATCGACTGGTTACTAGTAGCATATCTGCACTAATTGAGATGTTTGCGTAACTACTAAATCATCTAATCTGTAACGTTACGAAAAGAAACTTGATTAGAGTTTATCACTAAAAAGCAACAATTGCAAATGCAAAATCATCAAAGATATACATTTCTTTTTAAGTTTACTTATAATTTAAAGCATTAAAAAATTCTACAAAATATTAACATCCTATCAAAAATCTCTATAATTTCAGCAGTTTTTTTTTGTTCATTTATTTTACAAAATTAACAAAATTAATTAAAATTAATGATGTAATTTTCTGTTGCCATTAATTTTTTTATCGCATCAATGAAATAGTAATTACATAATTGCATCAAATCTTCTACAATTTGAACATCATTTAATTGATGAAAAACTGAAGAAAAAATGCATTAAAGAAAAAATGTATATGTTAAATTTACTATGAAGAGATGTTAAATTGATCAACTGGTGGCCTACCAAAAAACCCATCTACTCAGTGGTTTGCGTAATATAAAAAAAAATGCTCCAATCTATTTACTAGAAACTATATTAAAATTAAAATAATCTGTGCTAGTTTATATTTGTAAAAATAATTCAAATTTTATCAATTACCATTATTTTTTTTATAGTATAGCAAAGAGCTAACAAGGTTTAATTAAAATGTATATTGAATGATGTAATTCCTTATTAAAACTGCGTTAAAAAGCAATATTTGAGTTTTTCGTTGTATTTGATTACATCGAGACCGAGAAGCAGTTAAGCGTTTTTCAAGGTGCGCGTTATGCAACTTTGGAAGTGCACCGTTAATTCGGGTACCACGATTCGAGACCGAGACGATTCGTTTTATTCTCGACTCTGTTTTGGTTTCTTCTTCACGGACGATTCGACTTCAAGCCTATCAACGTTTCGGGCGATGCGTTGCATACATTACCGACTTCTCCAAGAATATACACACGAATGTCTTCTTGTACTCTTCTTCTTCGGTAATCTGAAATGAATACTCTCCACTTGCAGCGCGACTAGTGTAATTAATTAACACCGGTTTTTATATTCCGTTGCTTTTTTCTTTCTTGATTGTGCTATGTTTACAGTCGGAAAGACTTCGCCCGTGCAGCCTTGGGTTCTGTAAACATTATTTATTCTATGTTTAAAGTAGCTCCCAAAAAAACAACTCGCCTATACAGAAAATCTTATTTAATCTACGTATAATTGTACATTATTTATCCATAAGCATTTCCTTCTAATTCACAGTCAAATATTTAAATTCATTGCAATACGCGCGTCAATAGATTAGAACAAAAAAAAAGACCTATAGTAAAGGTCACACACGTTGCATATTTGTATTGAAATAAAATGTACATGTTTTCAGTTTTAAATTAAAGAAATTAGATTACACATCTTCGTGATTAAAAAAATTAAACAATTAAAAAGAAAAACTTACTACACCAAATAGTTTATATAATGGAATGTGGGAAATTAGCATATGCATCATTTTAAATAAAATACCAACGAGTTATGTAAGAATGCGTTAGAGCGCGATCTAGTATTACTAAAACAGCCAGTTAAAAATAAATTTTTAAATTGCGAACAACTTTTCAACGTTGTATAAAATTTACTACTACCAAAAGTTTCAAACATAAAGAATTTACAAAAAAAATATAATAAGCCTTTTTTTGTAATTATATAAAAATTTGTTATAAATTATATAATTTTATAATGAGTTATTTTTCCTATTGAAATTAAAAACATAAAACACTTTTTATTTATTTGATCCAAGATTTTTTTTTCTTATTTAATAAAATGTTTTATAATTACGAAAATCATCATTTTTAATTAATTATATATTTTTTTTTTGTAATAACGAGTTGTTATTATATTCCTATTGAAATTCAACGGAGCGTTAAATGCTGAAGCAACAATATTATTAAAACATTGGAGTCAAGATTAAAGCATGAATATAAAGCAATTGTTGTTTATGAAAAAAATTTGAAAAGAAACGAACGGATTTGCGAACAATGCTTCGCGCACCGAACGATCATCGTTCTGGATTATAATTATTTGTTTAAAGTATATAATTACAATTATTTGATGAATCTCTCCTAATTATTTTAGAATCGTTGAAAAAGAAACCACACGATGCTTCGCGCTTTTGTGCAAATCCACATCGACCTAAATACCGTACCTTGAGCAACGTATTGTTCGCTTCATGTAAAAGATAATATGATATTATTTCATAGGTTAACTAACATTAGATAATGTTATTATGCTTACATCTAGAAAACAAACTAAAAAAATCTAAAACCTATTTAGAATTTGAAACTTATGACATGATATAACGCGATCAAAAGGTTAAAACCAGATGGAAACAATACAGAAAGTAAGAATTAGTTAAGACTTGAAGTCCATACAAATATTTTAACTGTAAATTTGATTGACTACTTTTAAATTGCAATTATGTAATTTTTCGTTAACTGTGAATGAATTTCCTCGATTCTCGCTAATTTGTAAATAATATAATAATATTACGTTATGTAATAGAAATAAAGTTGAGATGTATCAAGTGCCGAATTCCACGTGTAATATTCAGTATTGTAGAGGCATACGCGACGTGCAGAGACAGGCAAAGACATTGCTCATAGAAACCAGTTTAGAGTTAACGAAACAACTGCACTTTGATAAATAACACTATTAAAGGCCACGTACAAACAAATATTACACTACAACTTTATATCATATGCAAATTATACAATAAATATTTTGTCATATGAATACGCAATAAATATATAATTAATTCGTTCGTAAAGTGAGAACAAATTAAGATTATATAAATAATAAAACGAGATTTACTTTTTTCCACAAGATTTTAAATTCCATTACTGTTGGAAACCGGACTAATCGAGGAACTAAATAAAGAAAACACCAAATATTTATGTTATATTGAATCCGGACTGATTGAAAACGCACTATGCGAGGTATTGAATAATCATGTTGTAGTGAAAAAACATTTTTTTTACATAAAATAAATTATTTTAATAGAAAAAATCTACAATGTTTTTGTGCTAGTAAATATTGTATTTAAAATGTTATTGTGTTACGGATCGCAGACAAAATTGTCAATTGCATGTAATTCGATGTATTCGATTAATTTAATTCGAATTACGCGTAAAATTGGTGCTTAAATGGAATAAATAAATATGTAAATAATTGCATTCATAGTTCAGAACTTCCGTTCGCAAATTTATTATCCATTTGAATAATTGCACAATTGTTACATTTATTATTTACACACGTAAATTATTTTATTTGTTCAATTACATTATTTTTTTATACTTGTATTCAATGTGTAAATCAATGTCATTCGATTTTATTAAAAATTTATATTATTTTTCCTAATGTTCTAAGAACTAATCCAATTAGAAGGAGACATCCCACTGGGTCTGATTATTTGCATTCGATAGTGAAGGAAATCCAATAGTTAATTGCGGAATCACCATAAAGTGCTTAATTTACATGACACAAGGAATTGGAGTGAACCAAACAAATCAATAAAGGATACGCGGTTCTAATCCTTCAGGATTATCAAACAATACATTAAATATTTGAAATATTCCAAATATTTTATCAAAACCATAATTTTTTTTTGTTAAATTATTTGAATACAAAGTGATTTATTAATAATGAAAGTATAATTATAACCAAAAGTTAATAATTTTATTGAAATTTAAATATATTGTAAAGAAATTTTGGATGACGAAAAAATTAAAAGTTTTATGTTCATAATTAACGATTCAAATATAGACAGAAATTGCATCATTGCCCGTATAAATACCAACATAGAAATAAGTATTTGCTCCAATTAAGATCTTATATAAATTATTAATAAAAAAAATAAACACTGATAAGTGGTTGATGCAACATCTAGATCAATAAAATCATGGGTAGCAGCTGCACACATAAATACAGTTTTCACATAACCCTCATTTTATTGAAAATCTGGAAAAGTTACAGCAAATTTATTTTAATTCAATTGTAAATTGATACAATAAAACTTACTTTCCAAATCACAAAATTTATTAGATTTTCAATATAAATTTTTCATAATTTTGAAATTCTGCAATTACATTTTTTTAATAAATAAAAGTAAACGAAGAGATGTAAAAAACTCATTCAAGTGAATTAATTAGAAGCTTTATGTATCATAAAATGATCAATTAAACGTAATGTGTTTGTAACTGTATTCTGACTGCATTCAAGATTGTTTTTGAACAATCACGAATTAAAGGAAATTAAAAGGAAATAGAGAAGCTTTGAGAATAATAAAAACAAACTGAAACTATTGTGTCCAAAAGTAACAAAACTATACTGGTCTTGAATATAATTTTATCCTAACGTGCATTGTTTGAAAGTCAATGTCTCCTATAAGTCAACGAACTCCTTAAATTCCTCACTTAGTAACGTTTGAAAATCACATAAAAAAATTAAAATAATATTCGAATTATCAATAATGAACGCTCTAAAATTTGCTTATGTTCATATATATATATATTTTTTTTCATTTTATTTATTTATTTATATAATCGTTCTGCCATTCTTGCGCTTCGACGATCATTTCCGAACGGACTGAAACTTGTTTGCAATGCAGGCAAGAAACGGATCGCGTTACAAAATTAGAATAATATCATGTAACACATATTCCATATGGAAGCGCGCACACACACAAAAACACGGAGATAAGAAGGTAGAGCTGCGATAATGAGGTTTGTACATAGACGGACGGAACGGAATTCCATTGTTACCGATTCACACCGAAAAAATAAATATCAAATAAGAATTTAAACAAACCAAAAAAACTGGTTGATAGACCTTTGGTAAGATCAATAATTAGAATTATCAATGATTTTTTGCCACACGAGTCAACATATTTGTTTACAGATGTACAGCAGCGACCCAATTGCTAAGAATAGTTCACCAGTTCCTCGCTTTTATACACGGTGACAGCTGTCATTTCGTAATACAATATTGGTCGAAAACTTTAGGTTGGGAAACGTTGGTTTAGAGTATTAGATATATAATTGGTGGTAATAAATCGTTTAGGAAATTGTAGTTGCTGTAGTTATTGTAATTTTAAATAGGAGCGATTAAATGGAATTTATTGGTGAGCGCTTTTTGTCGAAGTCTGAGAGGAGCTATTACCGCGATCGCAGCAAGTAATGGCGGAATGATGTGCAATAATTTGTCTTCGTTATTACGTGGAGCGTACAGTAAATAAAGCAGTCTGTGCGCGCCCGTGGATATTCCGTTTGGAGTTCGAGGTTAATTAGATTTAATTCGCTGGCAAAAATCGGGTCTCTCTCTCTCTCTCTCTCCATCTCTCGCGTGTTTCGGATGCATTTGCAAGCTAACAGCCACCTAAGTTATTTACTTATTTCTGGTCCTTCCCTCCCCGTCCGTTAACTTCTCTCTCTCTCTCCTTCCTTTTTTTTTCACTTTAGTTCGGTGGTGGTGGTTCGTTTCGAAACTTCCCTCCCTGTTTAATATGCGTATCCATTACGAACCAGAGGAGGAACATAAAAACGGCAAGGAGAATCGCTCCATGCCCTAACCCCGCCGAATATGTATATGTATATATATAAAGTATATATGTATATAGAATGTGCTTTCTATGTCGTCTGCCTTGTGTTTTTAACCCCCGATGGTGGGTAACGCACTCGTCCAGGGTTCCACTACTACAGCGCAGGGGGGTAAAGGTCTCTAACCCCGTCGATAAAATTCTACCCGTCGACACGAAATTTCATCAAGCGTATATTATTTATCATTCGCCACCCCATATTTCCATTATTTTATTCTGCACTCGTTTCGTGGTAGTAATCCGTTTAATTACAATTAGCCATTATTATGTAAGTCTATTTCTGTTCGAGGAGCTTTCCAGATTCCCGCAAATACACAACAACAACACTTCATTCGGAGAGTATTGAACTTGTTTCCATCGAAGTTGCTCCGAGGCAGATGGCTGCTGCTGTTGCTGCATGGGTCTGCTACGCCCGATGTCAGCTGTATTGGGATTCTGGTACAGTGGCATAGCCGTTAGTTATTCTTTTCATCCTCTCTCCAAACGAGGCTTTCTTTCGGTTCCGATCAACCCAAATTGATTGCACCTAGCGCATCGCAGATTACATCTCCATTGTGCTTATTCAATCCTGATAAGTTTGTTCTTTTTCATAATAATTGTAAACATCCCATTACATCAGTTTGCTAAACATCGCAGCAATAAGTTAGTAAACCTATATTTTATGAAATATTATTTATTTATATTATTATTTATATACACTGTAAATAAAAAATCAAATTACAGTTGAATTTAAATTTTCCATAAAGAAACAACACTTTGCTATAAACAAGTAATATTTGTAGTAAGAAATTTACAGAAGTAATAATTTAATTTGAATTACCTGAATAAAATTTGATATAGAAACAATGTAATTTCATATGGAAATGTTAAACTAAAGAATTGTTTTTAATTTCCTAGAAATTACTTTTTTTTTCGACAATGCGCGCTACTTTGTAGTTAGCTGTAAATTAATAGACTACAGTACTACGAATAAATTGAAGTTGTAAGAATTAAAACTTTAATTGCAGTTCAGAGTAACACCAGTTCAAAGGTCTACTGTTTGGAATGCACGGTCAAATTGTTTGTACGTGTTATTTCAGTAACAGTGCACTTCATTGATTCAATCAAAACGGCTTCACGATTTGTAATTGTTAATTTATAAGATAAGAGCGATAAAGTTTTTAATTAAATGAGACTTTGTTGCAAACTGTCGATGATTTGCGACAATTGAAAGCAAAAGCATTGAAGCTAATTGACGACGGATTTAATGAAAACCTTGGGAGCTGCGTGTGTCCGGCATAATGTTGCCAACGTTAAATACGAAGGGGGGAGCAACCAAAAGTTTGCGGTTTTGCTACATCGTATCCATGTTATGTTATGTTCAAAGTTTCGGTGTTGATTGCTTACGTCCACCAGAATGTTACCAAAATTTTGGAGAACTCAACTTCAGATGTTACAGATTGACGATTTAGACAAAAACTAACAATAATTGAAAACAATTTCGATTACGAAAACTACTAAAGTTATAGTGTTTCCTCGATCTCGAAGAATTGATGTAAATGAAGAATTTAAACCAATTTCGATTAAGAAAAGCATTAAAGAAAAATTGAAGAAGTTCTATTTAATCTTTGCTTTGTTTTCAGTATTTCCTGAATCACGAAGAATTTAAACCAATTACAATTAAGAAAAGTACTAAATATAGAATGAAGAAGTTGCTTTGTTTCAAATATTTCCTGAATCACAAATTTGGCGAAACAAACTACGTATGTTATTAAACAATATATTCTTACTATCTTTTGTCATGACTCATACACCATGGATAAATGTTTCTTCCTACATTGGCTTTAGGAAACGAAAATCCTATTGTATTATTTATATTTAGTTTGCAAGAGTTAACCGTTGTAACAGTAACAATACTAATTGAAAGACAAAAAAAAATAACTGTAATGCAGCAAGCAATGATAGTGAATGGAAACAATGGTCAATGACTACTATTACATTTAGTTAAACTAGTTATAATTAATTATGAAAATTAATAACAAATATCAAATTGAAAGTGATTTTGATTTAAATAATGATGTGAAAAGCAATGAAAGATAATTGGAATTGTGTAAAGTTTGAATAAAACTGTGGGGTTAAGGCATTTCGAGTGTAGAGTAATTCCGAGACTTGATGTAAAGCCTAATATTAATTATAGTGGATTCCATCTAATTCTGAAACATTGTGTTTACTGTGCTCGCATTTCCACCGAAATGGAATGGGAGTGAGCGAGAGAGGAAAGATGAGGCGTGTAGAAACAAACTCGTGGAGAAATAAAATGAACGAAAAAAAAAAAGGCGAGAGCATAATACATACACACACACAGTGAGACAAATGAGCACACGTGAAGCCTTGAATTCCAGCCAATGCCACGACAATTGCTTCACATTTTATGCAATAGTTGTAATACAAATTAGATAAATCGAGATAATGGAGCGAAATAAAAGCAAAGAAGAAGTAGGTTCATCCCTCTTCTTTCATCTTCATCGTCGCTTCCTTCCATTTACGTTTTTAAATTCTTTATTTCTACAGCATGTTTTCTCTCGTCCGTCTACTGTCTACGGGTACGGCTAACAGCTTCCCTTCTTCATCATTGGGGGAAAGAAAAGCAGCTGTCGTCGAACTCCTTAGCAGCCTCCGAGATAAGGGCCAGTATCGCTTCGGAACCTGTGTGCACATTCTGTAACACCTGGCCCGCTCCTCTACTGGCCGTGTTGTTGCATACAAAAGAGATACAGCATCCGAATGTTTTCTGACCTTAGCTCGCGATATTTTTGGACGGCCGCCTTAAATATGTGTTAAATTTACCAGCCGCTGTTTACTTTCAGCACCGGACTTGCATAATACCGGGTTGAGAAGGAGGAGGAGGAGGAGGAGGAGAAAGATCAGCACCCGAAAAAACCAGACAAGAGGAGACACATCTCTCGGAACGACCGGAAAGGTCGCAGCACCACGCAAACACTTAATAGTTGAGACCAGGAATGCGGAACGATAGTGAAAGTAGGATCGGGATTGTTCTCTAACGCAGACTTTACTAGCTGGCATTGTTTCTGAATCTGTTGTTGCGACAAAGGCATCTCTTTCTTTCCGTGCGATTTCGGTTCGTCCTTGTGCCACAAACCCATCGCAGCGACGACGTGTCATAATTAAAAGAGTAGAGTGAAGAAGAAAATATAAAAAAAAGGATGATTCTTTCCCGGCGAGACGTCCTTTGATGGATGGAAGAGAGCCACCATCGATTTTCCAAAGGGGTGGTCGTGCTTGTGTGTCGGCGGCGTCTCTTAATCCGTGGACGCATCAGGTGTCAGCTCTACGACCTTGCTCAACCTCAACAATTTAAATGTTTACACGCGCCCGACATTGCGTATCATCGAAGGATCGCTTCTGTTGTGCTTGTTGATACAATAACACACACACAAATAAAATTAAAAAAAAGAACGACAACGATAAAGAAGAGGCTATTGCGCGGGACGACCTGGTTCCAATCCATTTAGGTTATTTGTGTGATCATCTTCTTCCAAAGCTATTTTCCTTTTTCTTTCTTGCCGCATCAGAAATAAAATCAACGCACGAAAATGGGAACGTCCGTAATTTATTGAAATGCATTCCCCCCTCAACGCCAATTACTCGTTTTTTAATTACACATTAATTTTAATTCACAACCTTCGTTTTTTTCTTCTAAAATTTACACATGTTTCCAACAAAACAAAAAACATAATTACTCCACGTGAACAATCACCAAATCATCTATTTTTTCTTATAATTGCTAATCCATTTATTTTTCCTTTGCCTGCAATTCCAAGCAAGAAATCTTTCACTTAACTTTCTACGATTGTTACCCGCTTAAGTTGGCCAGTAAATCACTCTGAATACTACAAAAAAATACAATTAATTATACGCATTTCATTATTTCTCCGACTTTCTTCGGTTTTATCCTATTGATCCTGCGTAGGAACAACAGCTGGATAGGAATGGGAATGCGATTTTCACGAGGCCTTGACTAATAATATATTTTGAGATATGCGATAAGTGTGTGCACACATACACGAGCACGATCTACGGACTTGAACTTTAACTTCCCTCATACAATTTGAAATTAAAATTCGAAAAGCTTCGAACTATGCGGGGAAAAAATAATATGTAATGGG
>NW_017096786.1:79996-114142 GCF_001412225.1 Nicrophorus vespilloides
ATGAATACTAATTAAAACCGATCAGATATTTCGTACTTCAAAGTGAATAAAATAAAATGAAACGTGTAATATTTCTGAAATCGTAATTCGCTTTGTGCTAATACTTAAAGGGTTTTTGGAGTAAAAGCTTCAATCTAGGGTCAAGGCTATGAAGCCTATTTCTTGTGTAATACTGAAGATATCCAGTTTAACAACGTTGCCGATCAATATACCTTTGCGTTTGGTTGGATTTGTGCTATTATGTTATAAGTTATATATTTATTGCTACGCAATAGCAAATGTTATTTATGTAATATTGGATACACACTATGAGTGAAATATGACAGGTGTCAATTTCAAAGTAGTAGTAGTTTGTACATCTCACATACATTTGTAGTGTAGATACTATTTAAACTTTATATCCAAACCCAATCTAGTTCTGAGCTAGTATTGTTCATTATTATATGTATATAAATATGTATTAGCATAAATAATAAATAAATGTATTGATTTGAAATAAATATGTAACTTAGAAGTGATCTTTTTTTTGTAAAAAGCTAGTTTATTCCTATAGCGTTCGGAATTGCCAAATGGCATCGAAATGACAATAAAAGGATTGGGGCCCATAAGAAATAAATGCAAAAATGTTGACTGAATAAAAATAAGACGGCCAGTGCAGAAGTGGTAGTGCCAAGAAACGCGATTGCATTCGATGCGATCGCATTCGAATCCTGCACAAAGGACTATATATCCTTTTTTCTTTCTACAATCCTACCACTCGTGGAGTGGGCCTTGGCGTGTCATTACTGCGACGTAGCCCCAATCGATGCCTGTGTATTTACACCTAATTCCAGTGTATCTATCTATATATGATACAAGTGAAAGATGCAATCTATATAGAGCGGAGCATGTAAAACGACTGATGAAGGTATGAATAAGCTCTCGATAAATTCCGATGAGAGTACGTACATCTTGGATGACTCGAATGGTAATTGAATAAAGGGAAAATAATTAGATACTGTCGTTTCCCGTGAATGATAAAATCTTCGTGGGAACACAAAGAAAATGTAAAATATCGATTCGAGAGTTCCCCCAAAGTTAAGGGGGTAGGTCGAAGGCTGCTGCCGCCTCCACTCCAACCAACGACAAGTCGCCCGGAAAATTTCGCCGACATATTTATTAAACGGGATGAGTCACTTCCATAATTCGCGTAACTGATGCACTTTATATTGAATCATTATTGCTTTAAGGAGAAATAGGAAAAGAGAAATAAAAAAAAGGACTATACATGTGATATAAATTCAGAGGGAGGTAAATAAATAAGGCATTGGCTTAGCATAGAGTGGTTCCCACACGCTTTGAGAGGATATCCATGTAAGAGCATTAAAAAGAAAAACCGCAGGGAAACTTTAGGGCCACTTCCTCAAGTCAATGCAAGTTAACATCGAAATAAATATATATATATATCTATGAAATAGAAACAGAGAGAAGGGAAGAAGAAAAAAACAAGCCTTCGCAAGAATCGATTCAATCTGCGTGTAATGTATCAAATGGTGCCCTAAATACGGAAATCCTCGAATTGGAAACATTACATTCCTAGGCTATTTGTTACATGCCGTGATGCAATATAATCCTCTTCGAGGTGGAGCTCCTCGGTAAGTGGATATTATGAACTAAGCTACATGAAAATGAAGACAATTAGCGGTACACGGCTTTGGCTTCAACCCACCAAAGCCACTAAGCGTAGCCGTTTTATACACTTCTTTTTTTCCTTATTAAATTAAAAAAACAACGGCTTCGTAACGCTATGCATATGGAGGGTCGTTCGAAAACTGCTCACTATAAAGTAGACAAACACATTATATTAAAAAAAACAATTCACAGTTCTGTAATATAACCTAAAACATCACTGTTTTATGACATATCAACTAGTAATATACTTAGAAAAAGAGCAAAATAATGGAGAAAATGGAAAGATATCTTTGATAATTGTTTTAGTATTGATTTGACTAAATGAAAGGTGCCCAAGGGTTATTCCTGAAGCTCATCAAAAACGGTAAAGCTGGGAGGTAATGTTGGTATTGATTGCCCGTGTACACAAGGACCAAACAACCAACAGAGTGAGAGAGAGAAGAGCGATATACCAAACACACTACTAGTAGTTCCCGAAGCATCATGAAGTTCTCCTGGCTGCAAATCTGCGATGGTGCTTTAATAACGTTTATGAATTTAAACTGTGATAAGGCCGTGGCAGTTTGTAAACCAGATTAAACGGCAATAAACGACCGGACAAAGATTTTACTGCGCTTTAGGTCCATGCGTATGCTATGGGCTATGACCATAAATACTTGATGGCGACTATATTATAAACGTATATATATATATAAAATGGTTAGGTTAAAGGCATTTCAATATTCTTTAGTATGGGGGGGATCGATTCATAGCAATCGCTTCATTTGGTGGAACGAAGAAGCGAATAAGAAAAAATAAATGCGTCCATCCGCGGAATGTTATGTCCCTGTATTATGGACCAGTCAAATTCGCATTTGATGCCCTGTTTACATATGGCCATTCGACCATTAAACGCGTCATAAAAATCCAATGGCATCGATTGGTTTATCCTCTTTTGGTTTCCCGATTCCCACGCGCTTCTAGATAATTCTCTCCGCTTTCAACTAGATTAACTAAGTAGAAAACTTGATGGTAAAAAACTCGTAAAGATGAAAATAACAATAAAAAAAACAGTATTTGGTTTTTCCACCGAGTTGGCTGCATTAATAATTCATTTCAGTCAGGATTTACGCGAATATAATATTAGAGAGAAAAGATAATTTCAGGTGTACTTACGCTGTGTAAGTGCTCTAGGGCTAAAATAATTTCTCCTATGTATATCCTAACTGCGTCCTCCTGGAAATGCTCTCTTTGGTAAAGATGGGTAAACAGTTCACCACCAGCGACATAATCTGCAACAAGAAGAAAAAAAATAATGCTTTGAGAGTCATGGATGGGCGGGGGAGAGGAGAGAACCACAATCATCGTATGTTTGCTCCTCGGGAAATTTCATGAGCGCGTCTAGACGCTAATACCTTCCAAGGTCTAAGCAAACAATCACTCCGTCAATATTATTACAAACTAGTACTACTACACACAACGAAATAGAACTAATAATAACAATACATCGATACCTAAGCTCCATTGTCTGTTTGTTTATTTTTCTTTCCCTGTTTTGTTCGCCACTTTTCGTATGGAGAACGCGCATTCGGAGCAATTACTACCTCCAAAGGGAGGGTAAAGAGTAGTAATTTAAAATTAACTAACGGAAGACAAACACCGAGGTTTTCCCATGGGAAAATCNGCACAAAAGAAACAGGTTGAAGAGGAGGAATCTGTTGTTATTAAATGCTGGAAGGAAGGAGGCATGCCGTAAATATTTGTTAAGTGCATGCATGCACACTTTCACTTTGCTTTGCTGGTGCTACAGAAGCCTAATTTCCTGAACCCTGACTTTGAAAGTTCTGTATGCAGCAACGCATACATAACACGTACGTTTCTCAAAATTGTGCAATAACAAGTAGTAAAAAAGACAACGTAATCGATGCACAAACATATAACAAATTATTGAAATCACTAGTCATTTTCATGTAGTTTACAACCATAAATTTGCAAATATTCAAATATGAATAGTAAATAAAAGTACATTTCATTTCTAACTTCATAAAGTGAAGTTCATAAATCAAAAATGTTAACTAATTCTCCAAACTGTGCAACTTGAAAAAAGTTTTACTCGAATGTAAATAGTAAAGTTATCAAAAGAAAAACATATATCAAAATAACCTTGAATCCAACAAAACGCGCCGACTTTTCGAACCATTGAATAGACCTTTAAAATTTGCTTAACAACTGCTTTATTATGTAAGTAAAAAACTTATTCGTTTTAAGACAAGTTTGTGATAAATCATGAAAAAAAGAGATTTATCATTTCTATATCCTCATTTTTTTTAAATATGAATTTAGATTTCATTAAAAAAAAATCTAATTAATTTTAAAATAAATTTAGTCAATTCTAAAACCAAATATGAAATGCTTCGAACAGATTCATTAACAAATGTTTAAAACTGATTAACAAAAAAATAACGCGATACAAATCGACAATTTCAGTGCACATTATCGAATTATAACAGGATCAGAGAGAGAGAAAAAAAGGAAGAGATGAACTCAATTGGAATCGGTTCCGGTTCGCATGAATATTTCATCCGGCTAAAATGACGGCCATCACCGAAAACCGGGTAAATCCCAAAAACCACCCTATAAACGTATTGATTGCATAAAAGGTTTAACAGCAACCAAAGTATATTCGCTCAACGATGATGATGATAGTAATAATAATAATATTCCACTGGATTCACAACAATGTCGAATGTCTATCGATCGAAGTCTCGCGTTATGCAATGAAATAGCGAGTTTCTCCATCCATTATAATAATTATTATTGCCAAGCGCGTGTTAAAATCAACAACGATAAAAAAAATATATATAAATATGAGGACTTTATTGGCTGACAGAATTTTTATGTCCCGCCGTATATCACTTAATGAACAATAGCCAAAATATTTATCACTCGCAATTGTCATAACTCGTACATTTTTTTTTTATGAACACAAAACCAAATATAATAATTCATTTCCTTCGTATGTTTCATAATTCAAAAAAAAAAGTCAAATGATATGAAAAATTCTTGACAAATCATGAATTTGTATTGTCCCATTGGATCAAAATATGTTTCTTGAATACTTTGTAACCTATTAGTAATTCGTGTGAATTGTGTTAATGTTACTGGCGTTAAAAAATTAGTTTGCTTTGTAAAGTTTTTTTTTTACATTTAATAATAAACCAGTATGTGAAAGTAATTATGAACTTTGTTCATTGAATTACATTAAGGCTGTCTTATTAATTAAATCAGTGCGTATATCATCGTTCTCTATGCACACTCACATATAAAAAAAATACATATATCATTCGAAATCATTAGGCCATTAACGCCCATCGTACTCGAGCGAGTACATGTCTCTGCCAGTCCCTAGTGCTAATGGGGTCGTTGAGCTCAATCGGATTTCGACTGTTTGATGTTATGTGTCGCATTATACATTCAATTTGGTAACATATATTCACTATTTGTTTGATTGTCCGGAGTGTTGTTAATATGCTATTACTGTCCCAAATGATACACCATTTAAAAACGTTATAATACATCATGGCACAAACAAAAACTTAGGTGTGTTTCTCCATATTCTTCAAAAATTTCATTCAAGTACATTTATTATCAATGTACATTAATAAAAGATATAAAAATTTAGAAAATAAATATTTAAAATATGCCATTAAAATATTTATGGATATTATAAAATGAATATGTTAAGATCATCTTTAATTTAATGATGATAGTTGTTGTTTAGTCAGAATCTATCATTAAAACAACAAATGTAAGATGATTCATAAATGATAATGTAGCTATGATAAATATTTAAAAAAATAAGTATATACAAGTCTTTCAATGGAAATCGATATTAAATAAGTTTAGACTTTTATAGTTAATAAATAATTACTAGGTAAAACCAGTTTGGTTTTGTTTCATTTTATAATAATCAAAGTGTAAGGTATGACTAATTCGTGTGTTGATATGAAGCATAAAGGGAACATAAAGGATACAATTAATTAAAGGTTAGTCTTATTTAAATGTGCGGTGAAAAATTCAAGTGATCATTAAATATTTCCTGGAAGTTTCAAGTTGACCTGATTATTTGTATATATATATAAAATACAAATCAGAAGCAATTGAAATGCTAATATAAATATTGATATAATTATAAACGTTCAGGGAACACAGGGAACGGCGTATATTTATAACTTTATAAAGAACGTCTTCCTCGACTTTCGTTGTTTTGATTCGCAATATTCACAACAACTCGATGTACAACTCAATAAAAATAACAGTCTGCGCACATTGGAATCGGAGAATCACCATATTAAAAACAAAATCGGTGTCACCTTCACAGGCTTTCTGTTTTATTATTATTTTTTCTCTCTCTTTCTACGCGCACATTTTTACTCTCTACCCATTAAAAGATCGCAAAACTCAAAAACCGAGTAATTTCAGTTGGCTAAGTGCCGCATATCTTGATAACAAATAAATTAAACATCGCGTGCTATTCAAATCCGAATGCTTTTTTCGTCGCCTCAGGCTGAGAAACGTCAACGTCCTTACGTACATTCAATGTATCCTTTTGCATTATAAAACAAATCATTGCAATGAAGAAGAAGAAAAAAAAACAACAAGAACAAATCATTATAGCAATGTGCAGAATTTTTAAAGTGGCGATAAATTAAAGTCGATTCGAAAGAGATGAGAATAAAACGAAATTTTGTGCGGAATGGCTTTATCTGCCCCGATGTTCCTGGACTGCGACCAGCTGTATTTATAGGCGTTAAAAAAGCGACACACTTTATTTTTCTATTTATATGTGAAATGCTGCCGAATGGGGAGGGGACGAGTCAGCAGGACTAAAGCACAGGCAGGAACAAAAACAGGAATATTGCGATAAAATTCGGGATCGCAGGACAATGGGAATCAAAACAATTATATTATTTTCTGAGTATTTTCGAGGGGATTGCAAATAGAGTAGGAACGAACGTGAATTGTTAATTGCTTTAAAAGCGGAATGTTTCCAATCGCGCAATGTACGGATGATAATAATGTAACAACAATGGAAAGTTTGTTCGGTCGTGTGGTGGTGCCTGTGTTTGGCATAAGATGGCGGCAACGTAACGTGCGGTATGCGCGTCGGGAATCAATGGGAAACAGCGCGCGTTTTAAATGGAAACAGGTTCGGAATTATCGCATCGCCTAATTGAATAGCAATGGAACGAAGGATTAGGCAGATACGTCCTTAAAGGAAACGGGTCGACAATGAGGGAGGCAATCACCGAGTGATGCGTACTGTATCATTCATTCCCTCTACGAGTCGCATTACATAATAGATCAATAAGGGACACGGGGATTTCGTGTTTTTGACTTGCGGCCCGCGTATTACTCATTAAGGGCTTCATAACTTCTGCATATTTTTGTAATGTTAATCCATGTATTTTCACCGTGCTACAAAAAGCGTAAATAATTGAAAAATAAACTGATGTAGTAATGGAAATGACAAATTACTTAGTACGTGAACTATGCTAGGATCAATAAATGTTGTAACTTTAGTAACAGATTTCAAAATATGTTAAATTAAACCTTTAATGATTTAACGTAAAGAGTAATGAATTAAATATTCGGACCTTATTAGGATGTTTCCCAAATGCACGATAACCTTGCAAATAGGTCATTCAATAAACTGTGAATCATCATGGACCTTTCCATGAAACGCATATGAAAAATACAAAAAAAATCTGTGCTAAGTAACGAATTCAACAAAATTAGTATAATTGATTCGTTTACCAATAAATATTTGAACAAATATTGAAAAATGAATTGCTGTGAGCGAGGTTTCATGAGGAGTGATTTGTAAATTGGCTAATTGTATTAATTAGCACCGTTTTTGCGGCAATAGCGATTACGGATGTCATTGGATGTATGATGGAGCCGGAGCCGCCATTTCGCATTCGATCAGCGCGAACGCGATTATGTAATTATTGGCCATTACACGCGTACTTAGCGAACTTTAATCGTTATTGTTTCGTTATTAAAACAAAACGCAGAAAAAAAAATAATGAGCAAGGTTGCGCCCGTTTACGAGCGAGAAAGAAATGACCGAAAAAAAAATTGTGTGATGTGTGTGTGTGTATATAAATTAAAATCAATAGCTCATGTTCGTAGAGTAGAATTCCGAGCCCGTTCTAATCCAATCCACTCCAATCATTAGCTATAAAACTGGAGTGAACATGATGAAGAAACAGAAGAAAAAAAAAAGTTACTGGACGGACTCTGGTATTCGATCTTTATATACTTCGATTTGAAGAATCGTGGGTGGGAAATTTGTAGAAAAGAAATTGGGGGGTAGAGATTTCGTGTAGGTGAATAAACCCTGTGACACTGCTCTTCCCCTTGTATTTGATGGAAACCACCCTCGAAGTCTACTAATATAGCACTAGATTGGAATGCGTCTTCGTTTCCAGCAGTCGCAGTCCCCCTTATATCAAATGGTTATTCGTACGTGCTTCGGCTATAATTAAATCATCAGATCCCAACACCACCCTGAACAACGTCCCTCCCACAGTATTATATCGCTCTCGGAAAAAAGGTTCGTGATGATGATGATTAATAACTGTTAATTTTGACTAAAACTTACCTAAAATTAGGTGGAGTTTGGCATCAGTCTGGAAGGCATAGTGCAAGGTAACTAGGAAAGGGTTGTCGCGGACGGCTTCGAGAACCTGTCGCTCAGTCTTCGTGTGCTCTGTGGTCTTCTTCTTCTGGACTATCGTTGCTTTCTTGAGAACCTTCATGGCGTAGAGTCGGCCATCATCACTGCCTCCTCTCTTACGGACTAGGAACACTTTACCATAGGCTGAAACAATAAGAAATTACAACAGAGATTAACAAAAAAAAAATAACTATCATCGTTAAAACTGAAATTAAAACTTGCAGGAATGAAGGAAGGAAAGGAGTGAAAATTAAACACATAAAAAACTGTTTTGTAAGCTCTATTAACTAAAGCAATTATCGTCGGACGTAATGCGTCTGCTCCCAGAACAATACGTTTGTTGCTGAATTCACTCTTCCTGCAAACAACCTAAGTAAAACTGAAATGCTTGCTTATTGTAATCAACACTTCCTTTATTCGTATCCTGCTTTTTAATCTAAACTATTTTCATAAAGTTACTTCAACACTTGAGATTAATATTTGTATACTTATCATATAAAATATCAAATGATGACCCCATTTCCTAACCAATTCCATTTCAAGATTTTTAACATGAACCAATTATTATTCACAACGTTAGCATTATTTTGGTCGAATGATCATCTTGAATAGCTCTTTGTTCTTTAACAATTGAATACATTAATTTATTGTCAATAATATTATCCTTAATATTTCCATATTCAATTAATGATTTTCATTTTGAAAGATTTAAAATTTGTAAACCATTTAATTCAGTGTATTCAAATAATTCATATTTGCAACTAATTGAAAACAGATAATGTTAAACAATAAAGTAGTTAAGATTATTGCATTGGTAAATGTAGTTAGGAATGATCAAATTAAGAGCAATGTAGTGGCACGTGTTTACAGGAAATATTTAGCTTAATTAAATTAAGCTCGGATAAAAATTATGCACGGAATAATTAAACCCGAGACGGGTGTCCTAAATCTAAAAGGCCAATAACTACTCGCATTTATAAGGCTTACTCCGCGGGGAGCATGAGCAGCAAAGGGGGTGCATTAGACTTAATGAAAACAACTTATAATGGAGCTTACAGCTGTCTGAATTAACGGCGGATTTCCAAGGAAATCCATACCGCCGGGTAGAAGAAAAAAAATATGAATAATCTTTGACAAATACGTGAGTGTTTTACTTTATTTTTTATCCTTCTTCCTCCTCCTTAGATCTTCTCTTCCTGCCCTTCACCACCTCGAAAAGAATATTAATTCAAAACGGGGAGCAATTTAAAAACGTCTTCGGGAATGCCGTTTATGAAATACATCCCGTGGCATTTAGTTCATGAGGCCAATTTATTTCCATATTAGAAATTGCATATCCCTTCTATATATTTCTCTCGGTCGCTTTTTTTTAATTCTTTGTTGACAACATTTCCTCTTCCGCTGCGAGGGCAGAGGATGCGATGTGGTGGCCGTGAAAACAAAGAAGCTCCAAATGTTCCAGATCAAAAGCAATAATATATCCTTTTCCGGTATATCAATTCCTTATATACTCAGTATGGATGATCTTGAGACTCTTCATTCTTACTCGAGGATGCATCCATCCATAGACGCATACGCACACCCAGTCAGACATAATGTAAAGTAATTTTCCTTCGTCGAGTCAGTGACCTTACCGAGCCAATCAAAACATATTAATTTAGAAAAATATGTAGCCCCATTAGTACGGATTTATCATACTAAATAAGCATTAACCGCCTTCACCATTGGCCTCTTATCTTCCACTCGGCCGTAACCGACGTATACATGTTTTTTTTTCTCCCAACCAGAAAGAACAGGAAAGCCCGTGAAAAAATGAACAGAGAGAAAAGAGGAATATAAGAAAACTAAGGTGAGTACGAATTCGAAGTATGCACTGCTGTGGGCGGAAAATGATTAAATAATACGGAATCGTGGCCGATTTATGACCAGTATAAATAAGCTTTAATGAACGCTAATTATTTGCAATATGCGTTGGGCAATAAACGATTCGACCTGTGCGATTTCGCCTTGCCAAACATCAAAAGAGATTGTACATCAACGCAAGTTTTCAACGGAAAAGGGCTAAAATTATGCATCTAAAAATTTTGATATTATAAAAAAAAATTGTGTAAATTGTACTAATATCATGCGAGTACTTGCAAAGTACTTGTCAAGTAGTGAGTTGTTGGATTAAACGTTGGTTGTGCGTGAGCTTTTTTGGATAATATAATGCAAGACACTTATGTAAGCCGAGGCCAACGCACTCTTCACGAAGACGCAGCGAAGGAGTCATTGTCCTCCAAAAATATTTGTTTATTTTTTTTATTTCGTTAAGAAAGTAAAGCGTATCACCTGGTATCATGGTTATTCTAAGCAATTCCTTTTTGGGTCCCAGGTGAACGCATTATTCTTTTAGACGAGAAATGCGCTTTTATTAGGAAAAAAAATAATTTGCTGGGAGCGAGAAATTAAAATTTTAATTAGTAATTGCGTCGGAGAGGCAAATCGAAAAGTGGCTAACAAACTGGGGAATATGTACAGTAAAAGCGAGAGAAAGAGAATTACATTTCCCTATAACCGAAAAATGTCTATAATCACTTAAACGGAACGGAAGCGCTTCGTAACAGGACTTCCCGGTATATTAATATTGATTCGATTTATTTAAAGCTCAATCACTCTAATTGCATTTATCCCCGTGTAAATTCAACATTCAACGAGGTCCTCTCTCTCTATCTCTTCATCCATCCATCCATTTCGTTTATTTCATCGCCGTGTAAAACCTCGTCTTTGTGCTTAGCTCCCGTTGGGGCTTTTAATTAAAAAAGAAGAATGGCGCCTCCATCTCTTCTCCTTTTTTTCGCTCTTCCTCCTGTCCTTCAATTCCACGATCTTACGTCCATCCCAGCATCTTCAGATACACATCTCCATGCGGTTCTGAGCAATATAAACTGCACGTAGCGGTTATAACCGACGTTTAGCACATCATACTAGTTCGGGAACAAGTCCTGTGTACGACAAGAACTTTATCAGCAATGATAATTTGGCGCGATGCCAACATCTACAACTCGTGAAAGGGAATGATGGAGACTGCAGCACACGCTGTATTGTTCCGTTGTAATTTTTCATTTCCTCCGGGTCCCTTGCTTTTTTTCCTCTCTTTCTCTCCAGATATATAAAAATTCCTTCGGCGTCCCTTCATTTTTTTTCCATTCTATAATCATTTTTTTTTATCTCTTGTACTGCTTTATTCGTAATATAAATACGCTCTTAAGTTTTTTTTTACTTCCATCAGTTATTAGCCGTGAGGATCCATCTCAGAGGAATGGATAAAATATTCGGGGGGTTGCGAAACGAGAAGCACAAACTTTCCGAAAGTTCTATTATTAAATCATAAAACTATTGCAATTTATTGTGTGTGTGTGTGTGAATAGTTAGTGCGGCGGCTCGGGCCGCCTGTAATACACTTCAATTCAGTAACGGCAAGTCACTTTGAAGGGCTCGAAGGGAGAGAGAGACACAGGCATAATGGTTCAGGCTATAATATGGATATTAATAGAGCTTTCTGCGCGGAATTACTGCGACCAGATAGAGAGGTATTCCTGAGCTAGAAGAGCATTCCAATTGCTTCGTTCTTTATTTTCAACGTTGCAATAAACACACAATACCTAAATGCAAATTGCGCCATTGTCGAATGTCAACGTGATTTACTTTTACCTGGATGCTCATGCAAACAACGAAAAAGAAAAATACAAGAAGAAATCCTTTGTATCGAAAGACACACGACGACCACAAGAATTCAGCGATTACCATTTCGCAATTAATAAAGGCTGCAGTATTTTTAAATAAATGTTCGAATAATATATGTGATCAAATACAAAAGTATTTAGTATTTTATAAGGCTACAAATTGTCGATATTTTCCTTTCTTCCTAGTTATTAGCAACGTACCGAACTACATTTTTCTTTTCCGATGATTAATGACGCCTGTTTTAAATATAAGCTCGTATATGTTATCTAGAAATGCCAGAGCCTTAGAAAATAATATCAGTTATCAGGAGGAGAGCGCTTCGAGGCATATTGATGTTTCTCCGGAGTAGGCAAAAACGAACCGGCGATTAATAAATCAGCCTTTATAAATGCTCAATTCAAATATACCCGTGGATTGTGTATTTATTGTGTGGTTTCGAGGAACATCCAAGCTCTGCCAACTCTTCTCGGAGCGGATCATGCAAAGAATACCATATTGAAAATGTAATTGCATACTATTATGTAGTTTGTTTTTTTTTTGTGTTGTTATACCACAGCTTTTCCTGGTGATGCAATAAGTCACTCACTACCTTTCAACACGTATTCAATTAAAGTAGAACTACGAAATTAAACGAAAAAAAATAAATATACACATAAGAAAAGAAGAAAGGCAGATGTATGAAAATAAAATGAACAAGTTAATTAACTCTACCTAAACAGTTATTAACATTGTACAAAATAATTATAAATTAGTTAGAAATTGAAGATCAAGTACTAATGAGAATGAATAAAGAACAAATAACTATTGGAATATTTTTAAAAAGTTTGAACTGTAAGTGATCACACCTTCAATGGAAGTTGTAGTAATCGTTGACAAATCGTCGACTCGACATGGTTATGTGCCATTAGTCACGTTTAGACTAGAGGGAAAAAAATGGAATAGAGAAAGAGAGAAACGTAAAAAGGTTTCACTTATTGAACAGCGTGTTCCACTGTGGATAGCAGCGAAATCCTCGGAGCCAGTGAATCAAATATATCAAAAGCTTATTGTGCAGGAAAAAAGGTCGCACAAGCGGTTTGTTTTCGGAGCGCGAAAAAAAAAAGTCGAGTCGGAAAGCAATCTTCATCAAAGATAAATCACACGACTTTAATGACCGTAGAAGTTCTGAAGATGATTATAAAGTATCTTTTACGATTAACGAACGTTATCGTTAAAATGAAGGTCGATGTTAGACGATTCAAAGAAAAATCGGTAAGCTCGGCAAGTACAGGTGGAGTGAAAGTCGGATGGCGCAGAAATGGAACTAGTTTGCCAATGAAGCAATTAATGCGATCGCTATCTTATCATGAACGGCACCTCCGAAAAAGAAAGAGGTCAGATGGAGAGAACGATGAAAGGAGGGAGAGGAGGAGATTCCTTTCTGCGCGGAACGGTGACGGGAAATTTTAATTGCGAAAACGAGGAGATTTATTTTTAATTAAAATAATTGTAATGCGAGTTCTCCGAGTGGATTAGAGAAGAATGTAAAAGGCAAGTGACTTCTGCTGATGATCATGGGCTTTGGAATATCAGCATTGATTTGGATATATCGTTGTAAGCGTTATGTAGAATAGTTGTACAATAAATAATTGTAATTAGGTGGATTGATTTTTGTTGAAGAAAGGATTAGGAAGCTATGAACATTAATTAAAATAATTAGAATGACAGTTATTTGGATGGATTAGAGAAGAATGTAGATGACAACTGAGTTATAAGCTTTGTAAGTTATGAGTTATGAGCATTGATTTGGAAATATTGTAGCGCGTTGGAAGGCGAATGTAGAGGAGCAGGTGACTAGTTGTTCACTAGTATAGACGGATCCCTACATCGCGGCCAACGATCTGCGGCCTTCTTCAGGTCGTTCACTTCGCTTTTCGGCCGATTCCTCCGATAACTAAATCGCCATTGTCGGGGTCAATCGCATTCCCCATATTATTATTATTACAGCAACAACAAGCAGATCTTTGAAGCTCGAATGCAAAACCGTTCCTAGAGCTCTTTCCTTCTTAGCGCTCTCAACATACATTGCAAAATTCGTATTAATTAGCCGCAATGGGACACGGATTCTGCGGTCGCCACTTACGACGAATGATACATGTAATTTATCAACGGTAATTAAACGTGTTGTGTGTTCGCCTCCTCGCCGATTGTTGACTCGGTATAAATTCTCATGGCGTTATTTTCCCATGATACTGGAACGCCAAGAACCGAGTTTCACTTAAAACGTACATGGCGGAATCAATTACGGCCGAATCCTAGGATTTTACGACGCTCTTTACCGGTTCTAATTGGGCGGACCAAGGTGTTTATTGCACCTCGGGCACGTGGCCAAATTCAACAAAAAGCTGTACATAAAACCTGACTGTTTTCTTTGACCGCATCGTTTTTCCACCAAGGCCGATTGAGAATAAGAAAAGAAGAAATTCAGGAATCCGAAAAACGTTTTCAATTAAACAAAGCTTCAAAAATACATCTGCCTTTTTTTGGAAAAATATCAAACAATGAACGAGAAAATGTTGTAGGTTTGGGATGAGACAGGTAACAAGGGCGGATGCGATGCACTTACCTCCAGTTCCGAGGACCTTGAGAAGGTCGAAGTGAGACATGTCGACTCTTTCTGCGCCGGAAAGGTTTACTGAAACAAATAAAAAAAATTGACAATATAGAATATACTTCAAACTTCAAGCAAAATGACAATTCACGAAATGCAAAGACATAATCATTTATTTCACTTTATAAGAAGAACTTATTATCAGCCATTTTTTCTAAAAGCCATATTTCAATTGATTTCCTTCCGTCTCTAATATACAAACAATGGTAATAATAACAAGCTCCTCTTGACTTAGATAAATGCGCTTGGGTTGTAAGGGTCAGAGAGACAATGATTCGGTTCGACTGGTATGTCGACCGTATCCGGTTCTCGGTATATCCCGAAGTCTTTCATTCACCCTTGATGTTTCTCACTTCAAAACGCATTTTCTATGTTAAAATATAAAGAATCAAATTTAAAGACAGTAAAATTTTGACTTATAGTATTATATACAAAAAAAAATTGATAATAACGGAAGTAAAAATGTCAAAGTACAACAAAAAATTAATAAAAAATATGTTATTTAAAATATTAGCTATCTTCAATATTGAAAATTACGTTTTTTAAGGGTTAAAATTATTTCTATTATACTCGAGATGTTAGATGTAATACAAATAATATGATAAAATAACAAATCGCAGTAGATCTATTGTACCTTATGTAATAAATGCAAAACTTGCAGAATGCTAATGAATAGCTTAGAACGAACAATTATGTAAACAAATTGTTCATAACAACAAAAGAAACGCGAACGCTGCAGCGTTGCGAAAGTCGTGAGCGCGTAACTTTCTGTTTAACATTTGTTCGAAAATGGAAATACCCGATTAATATTTTTTTTTATCCATATAAAGAAGAAGTAATTCATATATTATTATTATTTTTGCAAACGCGACTTTGTGCTCAGGTCGAAGGCGATTTGCGTCATTGAGTGTTTTTAATTGAATTTCGAAATTGGAACCGAGAGTTCGCGATTTTGTAAGGCCAATTTGAATGCGAATTGCTGCAGTATGCAAAAGACGTTTATTAAGCACGCTTTACTGGTTAAGGTTAAGCCTCGTTATTATTATTTTTTTCTCGAAAACAATGGTAATATACAATACAAGAACAATAATAAAAAAAAACGAAAAAGAAAAACGTCGCTTGGGTCAAAGAGATTCCTTTTCGCTTCGGTTGATTGAGCTCGAAGCATCATCGATTCGCCATTTGGAAGGTTTGATATGTCCGGAGTTAATTAAAAGAACAGTAACAGTCATTTGTGTTTGATCGTTTCGCTCATTGATTCGATTTTAATCCCGGTCGATTATTCACCGCAAAGCGAACTTTTATTGTTGCAACAGCTAACAAAAAAAAAACAATTTTGTTCGAAATGTTTCTTATAGAAATATCACTTACAGAAATCAACATTTAAATTGATATCATTTTAAAACTTTATAGAACTCACACAGTCTCATTACTATAATTCATCAAGTTGTAAATTGATTTAAAGAGGAAGAAAAAGAAACAATTTACAAATCATTAAATGTATTTCCTGTTGTTGTATCTTTCATTGATTCAATTTCATTTCAACCACAAAGAAATTTGTATAATATAAAACATAAAACTAATTTTTTCAGTACATTTTTACTTTATGAAAATTCACAAATACAATTTGTAGAATTGACTGAAGACAATTCTCATTTAAAAAATAATAAAAATTCTTTAAATTCGTAATTAACAAAATTATTTAATAAATGTATCAAAATATTAGTGAAATTTTACGAAATACAGGTTTAAACCAGAAATTTTGGTATTAAATTATTACTTCTGTTCTAATAATAAATTACATTTTCTATAAGAATTTGTCGTTTTACGAATTTTCGCTTTACGATAAAAAAAAATGTATATGATTGGAACGAATTAATTCGTAAAGGTGGTAATTAGGTCCAATTTAAGATTGGCATTGCTTCCAAGATTCAGAATTGATTTCAAAACAATTGAAAGCACAAGGAAACGAACGGCAAATTTCTAAATCGATTTCGAGAATTGTGAGTAAAGACAGAAAAAAAACACACAGCGTATAAATTAACCCGCGCTGAGGAATGTATACACATACACAGCTATTGTTGCGAACATTGAAATCCTTGCACTTTCAGTCAGTCCGTTAATGGGAAAAACATTTTCGCAAAAATTTTTATTCCCCTTATGAGAAATCGGTAATAGCGGAAACGTGACTTCGATTAAGAGCGCAATCCTACCTACATCTAAATACCCATAGCTTTTTTTTCTTCTTCTCGATGCTGATAGGGGTGTAGCAAACAAAAGAGGAAATGGTAACGACACGTCTAACCGGAACCGGACGTGGCGACGACGATGGGGTTTCTCGTATTCTTCCCCGGCCACTAATTGTTTTGCGCAAATCCCTTCTCCTTTTGCTTATGGTCATCAAAATACGAAGATAAAAGTCCGAGTTTCTTGCATCGGAAATACGTGACCGGCGTGGAAACAATTACGTCGATATATACATTTCATATACGGCGAGAAGAGGTTTATCAGAAACACACAGAAAAATGAAATTCCAGTTTATTGACATTTCTCGACGTTATATGGATGGGATATGATGGTGTTTTTATGTGTGTGAGCGTATATATATATACTTTGTGCCTCCTTCATTTCAGTCTTTCGCCAGTTTGGATTGATTCTAGGTAGTTTTTCAACGCGTAAGCAGACATCTCGTGAAGGGAACGGGGAGGCCCTACTATCTTTTCAGATAAACTCCGTCGCATATCCCCCATTTATTTTACAATGTGGTGTAACTGGTGGTATACACAGATATATACAGGGAGGGATACGAGCGGGGTGAATGACTGCCGGAAGTATCGGAGCTCCAAACCGGATTCGGTTACCTACAAGCTGTTGCTAAAGCACACCGAACATGTCTGTGTTGTGATGCATACATACACGCTGCATGCAGACGTATATACACACAAACACACACACTTCATCAACATCAGCATTATTATTAGCAAATTGAATCATTTCATTAAAAGCAAGGTCACACGCTGCGAGCGGATTCTTTAGAAATTTGCCCTGAATAACGAAAATTTCACCTTCTGCTTCTCTTTCAATATTGCGGCTACTGCTGTTGGCGTCTTGACATTTTGCAATTTACATCACCAATCAAGTTTACCAACATAACTAAAATAATCCATTAAGCCCCGCACTTACAAAAACATCACAACTCTAATCAACTGAAGAAGCTTCACACATTTCCTAACAAAAACCACAACTGCTTTGCATATATCAGGGGTAGCCAAACTGTGGCTCTCGAGCCGCATGCGGCTCTTCAAAAGTCTTGAACACAAATATGATATATTTTATTAAGATTTTTTTTAAATGATTATACCAAAAAGTTTAGTCTTGCTGCAAAAAGTCTGGCCACCTCTGGTATAATTAACGCCGAAATGTATTACGTATATCAAATATCTAAAACTTATATATTTTAATACGTTGACATTGTTCTATTTCTATTATAAATCTAGATTACTAAGTGATTCGAGCAACGATAGTTGATATCAAAAAGTAAATATACGATTGGTTCGATAGTGCTAATGTTAGTGCGTGTAGATTAACTTTAGAAATATGCTAAAATAAACATTGCCTATCCAGAAATTAGCATAACCGAAAGTTCGGTAAAATCGGGACAGCTTGAATATACACACACACATATTTATTCCCTCCGAACACTGAAATATTCGAGCCGCACAATTCCAGTTGAATTAGGGCCATCCCAATGGTAAAGTTACGTATAACTTGTACGCCTAGGGAGATTTTGGAAACCAGGGAGGCGTGATTGATAGCCTTCGCTAAATCTAAACTGTTTTTGTCCATCCACTTTACAACATTCTGAATACATAAAATTCATTTTACAAATATAATTAATAAAATATTAAGTAACTAAAAAAAAACTTGTAAAGTAAACAAACAGTAATGACATTATAATATTAGTTGTATCGGTAATTGCATTTATTAGGTTTCCCTTGGATGGAAATCCTTCAGCCATGTGTGTGCATTGTGTGAATACGTGATATTACTACTAAATGATCTCGCTGCTGTTAATATTCCAGTTGAAGGGAAACTTTCCAACAAATACAGTTACTTGTATTAATATCATTCTCACAGTAGCATTAACGTTAATTACACGTTAAATAATGCTTTAAGAAAAAGAAACTGTACATAAAGTTACATAATCATTTAAATTTCATTGTACTTATTATGAATGGTATAAATAATCAAGGTTTATTTTATCTAAAACAAATAATTGTGGTAATAGGATTCAAGTGATAAGATATAACACGAAAATTACAATTTACTATTAACTGTTGCTACAAGGTTTTCCCCAAGGCATGCGAAGATTGTTCAATTTTCCTAGTTTATATAAGCAAAATCAAACGAATTGTTTAGATAACGCTGACGCTTGGAAATCGGTTTAAAGTAATAAAGATTAGTTTAGTATTTGAAGGTAAGCTCTACATTTCTAAACATAATAATCTCATTCATTTATTTCACATAAAACTGTTGCTTTGTTTATAGTAAAACAATTTAAGGTTTAGATTAGTTTATATCAGATTAAAAGTTTTTGAAATGTTGTTGTTTGTAGCAGAAAATGTGGAATAAACGTCTCATATTTCTGAGCTATGTGCCATGATAACATCGCGACAACAACGTTCACTTGGTGGAAACTATCCCTTGAGGCAAGCATAGTCCCTTTGGGCCATTTTTACATGAAAGAAAAAACAAGGAATACAAAAAACTTGTTTGGTTCATCAATATTGTAGAGTGTTTGTACAAAGTCTATTAAAAGTTAATAAATAAATAAACAGCATATTTTTAACACACGCAATATTGAATTTTTAGCAATACTATTTACTGTTTACTTATAAAGTTGTCATATGTTATGGAAGACAATTAAATAAAATGTTGTTTGCAAATTGGATTTCGAGATTTTACTACTTCGAAGTTTATGTTTGTGACATGATCATTCCGGTATTCTCGACGCAGATGAGATCCCTGTAATAATAAATCCAATGGATTCATCCGATTGAGTTACATTCAGAGTTAAAGTTAGTTCCTTGCAAGAAATAACGCTCGTTAAATGGGTTTCTACTGGGACATGTAGTGATCGCATGCTCGACGGCAACAGCAAATGCCCAAGTTCGTACTTGACAATATTGTGACTTATCGGGGCATATTTTCGGGGCAAGTTGTTTCCGGTCATTGTTTTCCCTCATCAAAGTTGTTCCAAGCTTTAGCAAACACGAGGAACGCACGCAACGCGCTATATGGGACGTTATTCCCATTCCGACTGTTATTATTTACCGAGTTGTCTAATTGCATCCGTTAGATCTGGGAAAAGGGGGCGGAGGAAGAGGAGGCCGAGGGACGATGAAGTCCGGAGGGGCGGCGGAAGCAGCAGCGGCGCAGTCGGTGACATTACGTAATGGGTTTGAAATGTAATCAGCCGCTTAGCGCTTGTAGGTGTTCGCATGGTATATATTCGAGGAGACCGTATGAAAAGCTTTTGTGTTCAGATTTAAATTACGATACACGCGTTAAAGGGTAAACATCTTCTGCATCCATCCGACGTCTCAGAAGAACGGGCGGTTTCTATTCAAGTAATATTGGATTCCTTGGCGCCCGTTAAAATATGTTTCGCGGTGTTTGTGTCTTCCCTCAATTCATTCCCATCCTCCTGAGGACACCCATTCAAAACTATTTCCTTGTTTCCGTTGACTAAATAAATTCCGACTATTAAGTTTTAGCCGCCGCAGCTTTATCTCTCCACAAAAACTAAAGTCGTGAGGGTCGGAAAGAGAAAGAGAAAAAAGTCTCCATGTTTCTGTTCGCCTCCGACAGATTGTTTGATTTTTAAAAGGAACGGAGGAGGAAAAAGGGAAGTTCTGACTACCGCGCGTCTCCAGTCGGAATTTATAGTTAATGCTTTATCGTAAAACGTTAAATGGACATCCAGACCAACAACTCCAGCAATTCCTCTTCCACCCCCGTCGCCGTCCATTCCACTTTCAGCAAATTTATCTAACAACCTTTCGCAATTTCATTCATCATTTCCTCCTCCTCCTCTCATCGACCCAACAAAAATTTGAAGATGAAACGCGATAATCTTATCAACATAATATATATTTTTAACTAATCATGATACCCTTTATCTGGACAGGAACTCCTACATTTCTCATTTTTTTTCTCCAAATTCTAAATATTATTAATCGAAAAACGCAAATCATTCTTGGATCTTGTTTATTGTGGATTTATTTTTTGCGCTCCCCTGAATAACTCGATGCGAAGAGAGCCTCGAGAAATTCTAAATATTTTCACGGCAAGTTCTCAGCATTCTTACACGCAACGTAAACGAAGCTCCAGTAATAAATACAAGAGGAAAATGCTAGTTTCTTTTTCGTTGCCATCATCATTTGAGAAAAATCCTGCGAGCACTTTCTTCTTTGATAGAAAGAAGGTCTTCGAACTTTTGATTCCAGCAATACTCATCATATTGATATTACTTTTTATCTCATATACAAAGATATGAAGCTTTCTGAAATAGTAATGCTATTCTTCTGGTAGCAGTAATTACAATTAAATTTTGCTGAAAAGGCATTTCGAAAGCTATTACCAAAAAGTTATTTATTCCTTGTTAAATAATCATTTACTTTTAGAACAAACAAACTTATTTACTCATTAAGAAATATATTCTGGATTTCAATATTTCAGAATTTATTGGAAAGGTTAAATAAATTTACTAAAAACAATGTGTAAAAAGTTTTAAATATTTTCGTTATTTTTTTCTTTAATAGATCAGAATTTTTTAAGTGCAAAAGTGGCGGCAGGTCAAAAAGTTTGAGAAACACTGATGTAGATGATTAAATTATTACTATTTTGATTAATTGTTATTATGTAACGTTTTTAATATTTTATAATATAAAAGTGAATGAAAATATTATGGAAAAGAACATAGAATTGAATTGAAGTCATGTTTAAAAGATACCTGAAGTGTTTTTTTTGAACTGAAGCATGTGTTGGAGCGGAAGTGCGCACGTGCTTCCTACATGTTAATCGAGTAGCTATAAAATTATACCCCTTTGTTATAAGAAATAAATGAATCAAAAGATAATATTATACATCACTTCCTGAAAGCACTTAGAACTACTTGAGAAAATATCTAAAAGTCTGTTAGGAAATTGATCAATTTCAAAACTAATATAAATTCATCAAAATTGGTGTAAATATATCAACGAAAAGAAAATGTTATATATCATTTTCTTAACGGACTGAAGATATTTGTGAAGCAAATATAGGACTTTATGTGAAACGATCCCAGGGATGCAATCAAGTGCCGCAGGCCGAGACGACAGCTCCGTGTAAATCAGGGGTTCTTAACCTTCTTTGTGAACCCTAATAAAGTTAAGTTAAGTTAACAGAAAGTTTACGATATGGATTTAATATTTAAATATTTAATAGAAAATATTAATTTAGTCATTAAATATTGTTTACAAAACATTGTAATTAAAATATTGTTCATAACTGTATGATTATGTCGACCTAAGGAGAAATGAAATCAAACAGCAGTAAGAATACAAAAGGTAACAACAAACAAAACAAACATAAATTAAAAGTGAAATGAATGTCGTCATGCAAATTACAATTAATTTTTACTTTCACAATACCTTGTGAAAGTGCTTCATGAAGCAAAGCGGTTGTAGAAAAAAAAAATGCCCCAAATTTTTGTCCACTCCGCTCGGTGTAACAGGGGAAAACATGAAAACAAATGGATTTAATTCCATCGATACTAAATAGTTACTTTGTTTCTCGACCGGGTTTATTGGATTATTATACCCACGTTGTTTGCGTGTTATATAAGTTTATATTGAATGGTAGAGATGTGGGTTTCGGATGAGGGTTTTTAGTGGTGATAAATTTTTCGGGGGAAATTCGATCCACCCTAAGATTGCTGGGGGGTGGGAGGGACGACGATGAAAATGCGAGAGAGGGGAGAGAGTGAGCGAGACAGCACGTGTTACGTATTTCATTTCGTGAAAAAAAAATCGAAACATTTGGTGCAGTGATGCCAATGTCCTCTATCTCTCTCTAACACTCCTCACGTTGGCATCGCAAAGAAGAACCCATAGCATAGATATGGAGAGGAAGGCAAAAATATGAGAGATACTGAAGAAATGTGGGTCTGGTTTTAAAATGCATATGGGGGGGCTATTAGAGCAAGGAGAGTGCTGGTGTCCGAGAGAGTTGGATGTGTAGAGTTGCGCGCGTGGCCGTTCGATATTTTACTAAACCGAAGTATGTCAATGTTTAGGTGCTAAGGTCGCTTAATATCATTTGATTGCCCTCCTTTGGATCCGTCGAAGGCCTCATGCGCCTCCTTTTCGTTTCGTTGCATTTGCCTATATTTAAATTCGCTTTGCAGAACATGTGTCTGTATCGGGTGACATAATGAACGAAGCTAATGCAATTTTAATGCGATCGAAGAGACTTCATTAAACCATCCTCTAAACATCATTACAGACACACTTCGAACGGATACATCCCGTTTTTTTTTTTCGGTATACTCCTGAAACTGAGATCCCGGTTCGCGGATAATTTATTATAATTAAGAGTATCGTTCTCAGCTAATTACACGGAGTGAAACTTCTCCTTCTACTTCTTCTGATGATGGAGAAGAAGGTGAAGAGAAAGAAGAGCTTTCCAAGTGAGCGTCGCTGTTGCTGCTGCCTTCTCTTTCATAACGCCCGGCAATTTTGAAATGCTTAACTGTAATGGACACAGGGACAACATGAACTTTGCACTTCTTCTTCCTCCTCGTCGCGGCGCGTTTTCTTCCACGAAAATCAAGCGGACGGAAAAAGAAGAAAAGAAAATAAGGCATCATGAATAAAAGCAAGAATGGTTACGCCGGTATTTATATCTCGTCCAATGGTTGACATGCGTTTTATACGCCACGTAACCTTTTATGGGAGAGAACGCATTAAGCTTCTTCTTATAAAGCACCAAGGGATATCCTGGGCGTGTTCCAGCATATTCGCTTTATAGAAATTGCATTCTTTTTACTCCTTCTTCATAGATTCACTTTAATCGGAACCTGTTTCTTCTTTTTTTTTTGTGTAATATTGTTTCTTACTTTTCCCTTTTCTATCGCATTACACGACTTGATTACAAACTAATCACATTATCCGAGTAATGCTATTTATTTTACGAATCTCAAGCAATTATTACACAATTAATTTTATCTTTCTACAACAACACAATATTGATTAAATACAACATCGCAATTCTTCGATAAGAGCAGACATACTTAAATTCGCGAAATTTATAATTATTATGTCTAAATATTTTAAAATAATTCATTTATCGCAAATTTAAAAAAAAAAGTTCACTTTAAATGATTAATTCTACGAATTTCTTGAGAAATATTACAAATTAATCAATTTAATAATTAAAAGTTTCAGTGAGATTTATACATTTTTATGATAAATTTTCTTTGTATTAATAAAAATAAATTTAAGATATAACTAAAATTAAATAATTTAGAAATTAAATTGAAAAGACCTCGATTTGAAATTAAGTAATTTCTGATAAATACAAGTAAATTTTATCTCATTCAGAAGGTCATTTCATTATGATTCTTTTAGAAACTCAATATCGTGAATTTGTTAATAAATAATGTAAAAAAATATTAACAAATCGGTTTGTTAATTTCTTGAAGTATTAAAAAAATATAGAAAAGTTCGTTTGCGTTGTCAACGCTGAAATATGTTTTAGTCACTTTTCTAAATTGTGATGACAATTTATTTTTATTTATACTTTATTACTAAGTTTGTTAATAATACATAAAATGCATGAAATACACATTAGTCTGCAGTTTGTGCTAAGTTAATAATAGTTCAATAATCATCAAAATGAAGTGCAAAAAATAAGTAATTTTTGACAAATGCGAATTTGGAAGGTCATTTAATTTGGATAAGAAGTAATTGCCAACAAAACAAGAGTACATTTGACCCAAATCCATAGAGACGCTCCATTGAGGAAAGCGTAGGTTGTGTGCATAGTTGTTGAATGTAATAGATTTGTCTAAGCCTAAGTATCATTACCTTGCATTTCATAAACAAAAGGCTCTCTAGGTAAAGCTGATTTCACCGAAAAAACGCTAAAAATATGCAAATGGATTTATGCATCAATTCGCGTTTCTGTCTGCAGGAGAGTAAAAATAAAACGTAGTAAACAAACACGTCTAAATTCCGCGCGAGGCACATCAACAACAACACGATGTTTTGCTGTCCGTTTTGCTGCTGCTGCTGCTGCTACTGCTACTGCTACTACCAACGCCGTTCGTTGTTTTCTCTATCATTTTTTTATAGGTATTTACGGTACGGCCGTCGCGTGGAAATTGTAATTCCGCTAAAACGGCGGTCCGTCCGGCCTTTTCCCAAAAAATTAGGTTTTAAACGATATTTGTATTCATAACCCGACATCCACCATAGTCTGCCCTCCGGATGTGTGAGTGTGTGTGTGTATGTATGTACATTTATTGACCCGACGCCGGAATCGATCCGGACTCCTCTCCGCCACTATCAGACCTAAAGCCCAACTGGCATCCGACTAACGTTTCCGCGGATAAAGCACTGATTACAACGCTATTCTTCATATTAAATAAAGAGCAAATCCATCATCAAAAGAAATACACTGTATATAAATATTTGAAGAGCTGTACGAAGCACACTGATTTGATGATACATTTTTGGTAAGGAGATGTTATATTAAAAATGCGGGTTTTCCGGGAATCGCGCTGTTGGAAATCGAGGAGCACATTTTCCAGACGTTATGAATTATTTGGGCAGCAATAAAAGCTTTCGGAAACGCTATTGAAATGGAGGGTTCGCAAGTACGAACTTTCATGGAATAATAACATTTCAAACGAAGCGCAACCAGGATGGATGGAGTAGTAGGTTTTTGGTTCTCGCTGCAGGTAATCGACAACCAGTGTGACCCCTCGCAGTTAATCCAAACAAGAGATGCTGATTATTTGGAGGGAAGCCAAAAGCTCGGAAGTAATGCACGACTATGGATAATCCGACCAAGATGACGGGAGAATGAATCGAAAATTGTTATTCCGCTAAACGGATTTTCCAGGATCTTCAGCAACGATTCGAAAACAACTCCTTCATTATTACAGTTCGCAGAAGCGCACATTACATCTGAAATTCGTACCATTTGCATAATGAATTGAAGCAAAAAAAACCTATTTTTTTTTCCAAACAATTATTGGAACGAAGTTACGTGCACAAGAAGAAAAAAAAGAGGAATACGATAAATTGTATTAAGCGTTTGCCCTTGAACCGGAATTCTTGGTTGTAATGGCGATGCGAGCAGCAACAAAATTGGTTACAATCTCGAAGCGCATTCCCCGAAACAATAATCTACCTGGATTGGAGAAAAAAAAGAGACAGTTTCGCGAAGTAAAAAGGATCCTCAAATTATCGGAGGATGGATTGAAACGTTACTCGGTTATCCGGAATTCATTAGTTTTAATTAAGCGTTTCCGTTTCGGTGAGGTCGCTCATGTGTCGTCGATGCAAAATGAACAAGAATTGGAGGATAATGGTTTCAGCAGACATCCGGAAATTCGCTTCTTATCGAAAAGCGTTTATTTATTCATAATAAGTAGAAGCAGCAATATAAAATAAATAAAAAAGAATGCGACAGAAATATGGTTATTGTGTAAATATTTAAATTAGAATAACTGAATGAGAGAACAGAGAGACAAGGCAATATTGAATATTAAAGCTCTCAGAGAGAATTAACAAAAATAAAATAAGTAAATTGGCTAGTAAAATCCAGGATTAATTGAATTGTGTCAATACTGCACGGATTGGGAACGGGCGAAAGTAAAGAGTGTTTAGAAACTTTCCGAACGTGAAGCAAACTTCGAATGTTTAGCAGCTGAAGGCTATTTTCGGTAGGGCGAAAAAAGGGTGTTTCAGGTAGATGAAACTGTATAGATACAAATGCTCGCTCTGAAGGAGGAGAATTTTCCCTCCGACTACACTACAGTTGCACAAAAAGCCCCAAAAAAAAATATTTTTTCCTACAAACGTGCTTCCACTATTATTATTTCTACGAAACCCGCAACTTTCTCCATATTTATCTACGAAATTGCAAAACAATTCTTTGTTTGTTGTTGCTAAGATAACAAACCGTGGAAATCGGAGAGATAAACGAACTAATAAATAGGTTGTTCAGTTCGAAACGAACTTGAAATAATAATAAATAAATAAATAAATAAAAAGTCGTAGTGGAATACCGAGTGGAAAATATCAGAGCTCGTGAATATAATGTGGAAACGATCGCTCGTTAAATTACCGTGGAAACATTAAAGGGGATTCCCCCGTTTTCCTTTTTTATCCGTGGCGAAGCGCATCCCGAGGATCCGTCCACTCCGCGATGCACACAATTACCTTTTGGCAAATATTTATTTACACCGTTCACCTCTTCTCTCATATATATATTTTTTTTATTTGTCCTCTCCCGGCTTTGTTCCAGACACCAATGTTTACAACCCACGCTTTGTTTAATCGTGTTCATAACTAACTAAAGTATTAAACATTGTTTCGGTTTTGGATACTGAAGTCGGGATGCATCAGGATTATTCCAACAAAAAAAAATAGGTTTTGTTCATGGTTACTTGCGCTGTGCTCATCCTGTTCTCTTCCTCCTCAACGTGGGCGACCCATAGACCGCACGAGTCAATGGTGAAGGTCTAATCTTATACTATTCTCGTCTTCAGAGTGGGCGATACTAATGCTCACACTCTACGTGCCAACACTGTAATCATATTCTATTCTTCAAGTATGTAATAGTCGTATACTGATTCTGATTGGGTTAGTCAATAGTGAAGATGACCAAACACACTTATTCTATCCAATACTCAAAATTAACACAACTTCTTTTTAAATCAAGACGAAAATCACTGTATTTTTAACCAATTTCTAATTACTCCATTAATTGTAAGAAAACCTTTGTTATTATAGAGACTTCAATGCGATGGATCACTTGTTAAAGTTTGTATAAGATTTGAGGTAAAATTCATGTTCAAATATACTTAAGACCTAAAAAAGATAAAGACGTTCTAGTCACATTGATAATCAAATCTTTTAAAGCTTTTCAAAACTAATGTTTCAATTCCACAAAAACCTCTGTGTACACGATGAAATCCAAACTAGTTATTAGTAGTTTTCAAGAATTCATTAGTTGTGTCATTCAAACAGCAGAAAACAGTATTAACATTTTCACCTTACACAACTTGTGATCACTTTTAATGCTGTATTTAGATAACGTCTCAACTTTATTATTGCAACCAATTGAAATGTAATTAGTGATTATTTTTGTAACACCAAGGTTGCAACCTTTCGTCATTGAATCGTTTAAAGATTATATTTTTAAAGTAAATATTTTGTAAGAAATCATACTGGACATACAATATATTTGTTTGATCACCTTATTAAATTAATTTGAAAATTTAACAATATTTTTAGAGTTTTCCCAATATTTTTCAGGACCATTTCATAATAATATTGATGTTGTCAAATCTAAGTTTGGGAAACACTGATCGATGAATCAGTTACTGAATCATAATGATCATTCATTATTGTTATGATAATAATCTCTGGTTGTTCACAGGCCGTGAAAGAAGTTAATTGTTAAAGCGTAGTTTTATGGAATACTATAAAAAAAAGTGGATACATAAAATATGCAGTTTTAATTAATCTGGAATGGTTATTGCGCGCGTGGATATATTACATTGTCAGCTGGTAACAGAACCAAAAAAAAATGAAGGCTCGAATGTCGAACGGGCCACTTGCTTTTTAGGTCGTCCGTTCCAGTTTCACCCTCTTCCCTCCTGCCCCGTGCAGAAGCTTAGTTTTAAGCAAACATTAATTATCAAAATGCACTTATCGCGCACAGTAATAGCAACAATTAATCAGACACCCCCTCGCGTCTGAAAACTTCATTGAAATTCAACCACGCTTCCTCCTCTTTTCTCTCCTTTAAACTAATCCGAGGAATACGGATCACGCGTTAAACTCTTTCTCTCGTCGCGTTATTATTGTTTAATCAAAGAGGTTAAATATAAGCACTCAACTGTTTGTTATTGTATCCGTTAAACCGAGATAAAGCGGTGTTTAGCACCAAACCAAATCCACGCCGAAAACCAGTGGGAAACCCGCTGCTGCTGCTGCTGCACAGAGAAACGCTTAATTCATAAACAGGCGTCTCTACATGTTTATGCGCAAGTTAGTAATGAGTTGTGCATCCAATTAAAATAATTTAACGTTACAAAAATTCCACACAGTTAATTTATTACAAACTCGTTTACTGCGTTATTATTTATTCGTTCTCGCTCTCCTGGCACATCCTCATGAAACCATTCTTTCTGTGGAGGAATAGCCTCGAGGTTAATCCCAAAAACGATGAGAGATTAACCAAATCATAATTACAATTAATCCAAGATCAGTGGATAATCCACAAATAAGCTTTTTGCAATATTTTTTTTTAGATAATTATTTAATTAAGGTTTTATTGGGCAACAGCGTTTATTTGCCACTAAATTGCATGGAATTAAAGTAGAAACTTTTCCTAACCGAGAGAAGAAACCTTGTACTTAATTTTCAGAAACGTCAGGTAATAGAGAAACTTTGGCTTCAAAACAGCAAAAAAAACTTGTAATATAAATAACATTTATAATAATTCACTTATTGAATCAATAAAATTTTCTTAAACAATTATAGAAATAAATAAATTTAAGCAATGAAATCGTGTCCTTCAAACAGGTTTATCAATTACATTATTTTTGCGAATATTCATCTCCGACAATTATTGTAATTAAGTAAAACAATAATATAAAAAAAATCGTATTTCATTGTTAAAAGTTTTGTTAATTCGTTTTGAATGTGTAAACAAAAGTTTCGAAAACATATTTCACAAGTTTATTGGCAAACAGCGAACGTTGTCCTCCGAGCACATTTATCTGCTATCATTTGCGTTTTATCTTATATTTATTCGTTGAAATGTTTCACAAAATTGCACGAAAGTTAAAAAAATATATATATCTGGTTTCTAACGCGACAGCAGAGAGTAAATCTTTCGAATACAAACGTATTAATCATATTTTCATGTACTTCGATATTAGATAATTAATGAAGAACTCTATGAAAAAATCTAATAATAAACTTTATATTTAATAATAGAAATTATTTTGTAAAATGAAAACACATAAATATTTTAAAACAACTTTTTCTAATATGAAAAATATTTTTTTTGTAGTAATCGAATAATATTACATAAACATATTTTCCAAGAATTTGTTTACGTTTTCTTTAAAGATTATTTTTTTCTGTTTTTCCCGTATTTGCTGTTAAATATAAATACATATGAATCTTTATACATAATAATACAATTAAAGAATGATTCATTTCCACTAAATAATTAAATGTATATTTAACTTCATTTAAATCAATCTATTGACGCAACAATCAAAAACATTACAATCAATATTGCAATAAACATAACATTTTCAAAAATTTTCTCCGAAATGTTTACCAAAAAATTATTTATAGAATCACATCATTAAATATGAATTGCAAATCCTTTTTTCTTACATTATATCCCGTTATTGATTCTTATGTTGTTTCCATCCCAATTTCCGAATTATTGATTGATATTGCGAGACTTATACCATTTTATATACACATTATGTAAATGAGTTTTTCTATGAGACATGAGCTTTTGCCATTAAACTGATTTGTTTAGATCATTAATAATAATAGAATTTAGCAAATATCACCAACTAATAAATTATGATTTAAATCATTTTGTTTAACCAATTGAAGAGTTAAATGACTTTTTTTCAATTGCAAAATAAAAATGTGTTGGATTACAAAAAAAATATATGTAACTTATTAGATAAGTGCGATTAGCAAACACGATGAAGCGTTGTCAGCTGTCCTCCAAATGTATTATCAGTTATCAATAAATATTAAATAATAATAATAACATTTATCGACAACAAACACAATATCCGTTGAACCTGCGGTCGCTCCGATTCAATAATATTATTTCCAATATTCCAACTGTTTTCAACATATTAAATTATAAACGAACACAATTTATATTGTGTTAACGTTGCGTAATGTTACCAATATTTATTTGTGTATTATTTAAATAGATTGATTGCTTGATTGATAAAATACGATCGTTAAGCAACAAAACTTGGATGGGTGAGAAGTATATTGAAATATAATTGCTGTTTAGATAAGCTATTATAAAATAATTATTCCACACTATTATTGTGATTCAATCGTTTACAAAATAGATCACAAATGCTGCTGTTTATTGTTAAGAAATCACGTTTTGATGTTTACATTAGAATTTGTTTTGAAAAATCACTGATGTTCAAAACAAAATAATTATCATTTAACAAATACATTTCATGAAAAAAAAAAGCACAATTAATAAATACAATTCACATTTGTCTTTACTTATTTTCTCAATTTATCTATTGAGTAAATTTGAAGGCGGATAAAATTAATTGGTTAAACTTTCCACGTGGATGCTTATGGATAAGTACGAACAGTTTATGAACCAAATCTTAATTAGCTTTGTACAGTTACGTGTTGGCAATACGAGTTTATGATATTGTTACAACGGTTAAGTTCTTGATCAGCTGTTCGCACATAAAGTATCAATTTTCATGATATTGCTAAAATTGTGTAACATTGCTAAAACTTATAATCTTAAGAAGTTGACTTTGTTTATTTGCTTAATATCTTTGTGGCAATTGTTATTAATGATTTGATCAGCTGTTCATGTCAAGATTGGCCAATTTTCAGTATATTGCTAAAACTCACGAACGTTATTATCATCATATTACAGTTAGGAAGGTAAGTTTGATTCTTTTTATATATATTTGAGGGGAAACTTGTAATTTATGAATAACATTAGTTTTAGAAAGTTCCACTCTCCCCATGGGAGAAATAGTCGGTTGGTATAAGTGAGTTGTGTCACCTGTCCTGAAATCAGAAGTGCGTTTGAACAAAGGAAGTAAGGAAGGAATAAAGTAAAGGACTTGAGAAGAGGATGATGGTGAATTCCTAAATATTTACAGTGATGCAAAGCACATGCCTGGCATCGGAATGGCGCTGGGTTGGTCGGTGATCGCGGGTCATGTGTGTGCGTGCATCAGCTGGCCGATCTGGATGATCATATGATCACCAAAAACAGAGACGGGTAAAAATAAATGGTGGCACACAGCTGCTGGCGCGGCGCGCGAACGCCACTGCTTTTATATTGGATTTAGTTGTAAAAGTAGGGCATGCCTCTGTGCTGCTCGCTGTGCCTCTGGCCGCTTGTAGTGAGGTTATGTTGATCGTATTATGGTGGGCATGTAGCGCAAGTTTAAATACCACACCATCGCAATGCCAATTGCCAGAAGAAGAACCAAGCACGAAGAAGAAAGGAAAACGTTAAATAAATAACCTATCAAAATAATAAATATACGTTTTAAAGAAAATGTTGTATTTGTATCAGTACCTCTTTCGGAATAGCATGTCGGGCGGATGTGGGTCTCGAGCTCATCTGCCGTGTACTCAACTTTATCACTAACTTTGGTCCTTTTCAAAGCTTTGCCCATATCTGTGTCCGAGTCGCCCTCAAAGAAACCGCTCTCTTTGGTCTTCTTGTGGCAGCGCATCTTCGGGTAGGCTGAGGAGGAGGATGTCCGGTCGCTGTCCACCTCAGCTCTGTCTGATCTCCTCGGAGATGTCTTCGTGGTGCTGTTCCAGCCCGGTGTTATCTCCTCATCTCCTCTCGTCTTTCCATCAAGCAACGATCAAAGAGACAAACGGCACATGGAGCGCAACGTCGCCGAAGAACGGAAACGCATAAGTCAACAATGTTGATGAGGAGGAATAGAGCGAGCGAGCGAGCGCCGTGTCCCACTGCGGTTATCCTCCAAGAAATAATCTATATTCAATTCACTTCAGTCACCAAAAACCACTGCACATGTACTTCAAATAATCCGTGTGTTGTGTGTTTTTTGTTTTAAATTTAATTCTATTACTGCTGAGCGCGTTGTTTTCAATGGACGCGCGACTTTCATTCAAGTTTGTTGTTGTTGTTGTTGTTATTGCAGACAAATTATCCTTTAAACTTTTCGCACTGTAACAGTTCCCCAATATATAATAACAACACAGCAACGAAGTAATAATAAACTGAGGGTAGTAACACTACTGTGTAATAATCCTGCTCTTCCTCCAGTTATTTGTTTATTTAACAATTTGTTGTATTAACTTTCTGCATTAGTTGTGTTGTTGATGTTTTTGTCACAAAAGTTCTCTTTCTCTTGGTCTCCGCAGTTGGTTGCTGCAGTTTAGACGAACGCAAACGTAACTGCCTCACGCCACGCGACTGTAAGTAACTGAATTCGACTATTTTCGCGTCTTGCATGCTCCCATGTTCTTGCTCCCCACCACCGCCGCCGCCGCCGCTCACCGAAAGCTCATTCTATCTGGCTTGTAACGCCGTCTCCGTCCCACCGACGGCCCGACTACCACTCTCCCTCTCCGTCTACAGCGCTCCACTCTCCCACTCCGTCGTCATTATGTCCGTATCACTATATCACTACAGTTACATACACATCATTTATAAACATTTAACGGCCTTATTAAAAATGTTTAACATTTTCGTTCGCCGCACAGACACACACAATTCGAACGGAATTTTACTTCCACAACACACAAAACGTAACGCGCACTCTTTTTGTTTTTCAATATCTGCTCTATTTATTTATTTATTTATTTATTTTCTTGTTTGTTTATTACTGACATTTAAATATGTCAACAAAGTTTTACCAACCATTATTTTTAACACGTATAATTTTTTTACAGGATATTTGCACTTATTTGTTTATCACTGACATTTAAACAGTTTTACCAACCAATTTTAAAATTATTCTTTAGATATACAGGAAATGGGTCTATATCGCAAGACCGTCTATTGAAAGCCCGACGTTCGAAATCCCGACATTCGAAATCCCGAGTGTATTGAAATCCCGACGTTCGAAATCCCGACTACCATAATCCCGACAATCGAAATCCCGACAAATTAATAATCGGGAAAAAGAGTCATCGACCTATTAAAATATAGTACAATAATTTAAAAATGTTATTGTAGAAATTATAATAATAAAAGACACTGTCGGAGATTTCGATTGTCGGGATTATGGTAGTCGGGATTTCAATACATCGGGATTCTGTGGGATTTCGAACGTCGGATTTCAATACAC
>NW_017096787.1:0-4246 GCF_001412225.1 Nicrophorus vespilloides
AAAGTGAATAGAATTTGTCAAAAAATGGATGTAATTCATTTTTTCGTGAATTTCTTCACAACCCCTCAAGATAATTACATCATCGACCACTCATATGAAAGCTAAAAGACTCACCTTTCCAACGAGCCTACTTGTATCTTCGTACTGCTGCTGAGTCGCCTGCTATGAGCTTTAGAAATTGGAAAAAAAGTGAATAGAATTTGTCAAAAAATGGATGTAATTCAGTTTTTCGTGAATTTCTCGACAACCCCGTAAGATAATTACATCATCGACCACTCGTATGAAAGCTAAAAGACTCACCTTTCCAACGAGCCTACTGGTATCTTCGTACTGCTGCTGAGTCGCCTGCTATCAGCTTTAGAAATTGGAAAAAATGTGAATAGAATTTGTCAAAAAATGGATGTAATTCAGTTTTACGTGAATTTCTCGACAACCCCTTAAGATAATTACATCATCGACCACTCTTATGAAAGCTAAAAGACTCACCTTTCCAACGAGTCCACTGGTATCTTCTTACTGCTGCTGAGTCGCCTGCTAAAAGCTTTAGAAAATGGAAAAAATGTGAATAGAATTTGTCAAAAAACGGATGTAATTCAGTTTTTCGATAATAACTCGAAAAGTAATAAACTTTTTTATGATTTTATTGCATAATCAGATGTACGCAAGAGTTGCGCAACTTTTTATGTATAGAAAGTTACGTAATGTTCGTTACGTAACAAAGAAACGACGTTTTTTTCGATTTTTTTTCAGTTTTTCGTGAATTTCTGGACAACCCTTTAAGACAATTACATCATCGACCACTCTTATGAAAGCTGAATGTCTCACCTTTCCAACGAGCCAACTGGCATCTTCGTACTGTCGCCCAGTCGCCTGCTATGAGCTTTAGAAAATGGAAAAAAAGTGAATAGAATTTGTCAAAAAACGGATGTAATTCAGTTTTTCGATATTAACTCGAAAAGTAATAAACTTTTTTATGATTTTATTGCACAATAACATGCACGCAAGCATTGCGCAACTTTTTATGCAACAAAAGTTACGTAATGTTCGTTACGTAACAGAGAAACGTCGTTTTTTTTTCAGTTTTTCGTAAATTTCTCGACAACCCTTTAAGACAATTACATCATCGACCACTCATATGAAAGCTAAAAGACTCACCTTTCCAACAAGCCCACTGGTATCTTCGTATTACTGCGGAGTCGCTTGCTATGAGCTTTTGAAATTGGAAAAAAAGTGAATAGAATTTGTCAAAAAACGGATGTAATTCAGTTTTTCGATAATAACTCGAAAAGTAATAAACTTTTTTATGATTTTATTGCATAATCAGATGTACGCAAGCGTTGCGCAACTTTTATGTAACAAAAGTTACGTAATGTTCGTTACGTAACATAGAAACGACGTTTTTTCAGTTTTTCTTGAATTTCATGTTACAGAATGTTAGTTTGAGTCATCTCAATTAAATTTAGACATTTGTCAAATGACCGCCACAAATCATGCACCAATTAAAGTTATTATAATGTACCGAATAAATATGAGTATGATTGCTTATGTAATTTGGTAAATTCCTAATATCGGTGGCACGAGCGAGATGTTCCTTGATGTTTGCTCAACATACTCATACACTATATAGTATTTCATTCTGTTCGTTTCGCCCGTCCGCCCGTTCCAAATCTATTCTAAGCGTACTCCTATATAAGGCGCCCGGGTAAATGTTAAATGGTTTTCAGTTGCGGAGAGGTGGCGGCAGATTTTCATATTTAAGCAGAGGTTTGCAACATCGTCAGTCAGTCCAGGGTGTAACTTGGTGAAGAGCATTACATCTTAGAGACAAAATGGTAAGTACAGTGAGAGAGAACCAACAACCAACAATATTTAGTACAAGTGCAGCAGTGATATCTCATCTTAATTAATAATTATCATATTCAATTTGTTAAATTTATCTAAATTATTCGTGCCGTGATTACAAAAAAAACACATATTATTGCATAAAGGAAGGATTATTATAAACTAAAGGATAATTGCATCACAATTCGAACAAATATTCGGTTTTTTGATATCGGGATGATGATATAATTAGATCTGGGCTATTTCGAGCTGCACTCTATATTTGGTGCGGTGGCAATGGCAACCAGCTTCGGTGAATCGTAGCTGGCTGCTGCTGTTGCTATAGCAATATCATTTGTTAATCTTCTTCGATTGTTTAACTTTGACAGGCGGATAAGGAAAAGAAGGTCAAGAAGAAGAAGAAGGAAGAAGCGCCAGCTGACGCTGCGCCCGCCGCGGAAACCAGAACCTCCAGCAAGGGCTCCTCCAAGAGCTCCTCGAAGAAGGCCAAGCGCTCCGGTTCGAATGTCTTCTCCATGTTCTCCCAGACTCAGGTCGCCGAGTTCAAGGAAGCCTTCCAGCTGATGGACCACGACAAGGACGGTATCATCAGCAAGAGCGACCTCAGGGCCACCATGGACGCCGTCGGCAAACTGTCCAACGAGAAGGAACTGGACGAGATGATCAACGAGGCGCCGGGACCGATCAACTTCACCCAATGGCTGTCACTCTTCGCCATCCGCATGCAGGACTCCGGCGGCTCCGACGAAGATGATGTCGTCATCGCCGCATTCAAATCCTTCGACACCGAAGGCACCATCGACTCCGAAGTGTTCAGGCACGCCCTCATGACCTGGGGAGACAAGTTCAACGCGAAGGAGGTCGACGATGCGTTCGACGCGATGGAAATCGACGACAACGGCAAAATCGACACCGCCGCCCTCATCACCATGCTCACCGGCACCGAAGAGGACGCAGAAGGTGGCGAAGCCGCTTAAACAACAACAACAACAAATCCATTTATTACTCGCACATTTTACAACAATGTAAACTATATATTAAAGGAAAAAAACCAAAAAAAAAAATTATAATTTAAACAATATTTATTGTATTTTATCATTCTTCATCCGGTTTGCCAACAGCAAACTCACTCATCGTACAAACAACTGAAATCTTGTTATAACAACAACATCATCTCCTAGGTGATTACAAGTATGCGCTAAACAAAAGCACATTTCACGAAGCAAGAGTTGATCATACTTCATATATATAATGTTATACAGCGTCACGCCGCAACAACAACAGCACGCGGCGCCTCTATTTTCAAATAAATCATTAATTTTATTACAAAATCAATCTTTTCTTTCCTCCAATCATCACCCAAAATAATCAAGGAATTGGAAACAAACGAATTCAACAGTTATGTACAACGTTTATTACATATAATTCATTTGTCGTTGTAGTTCCTGTGGCCGAAGATCGAGCTTCCCACACGAACATTGCTGCTTCCCAAATCGATCTAAAAATCATAAAAAATTAATCATAAATAATTTAGTGATTAAGTGTTAGTATTGATTACAGCGTGCTCGAAATCGTCGGACATTCCCATCGATAGTTCCATTGCGGCGTGATCGATTCCCAGATGATCGCAGCTTATCATTTTGTTTATGCTCGTTTTTGTTTTTATATATCTGATGTTGTAGAAACAATTTAACAAAACAAAGTTTGTTTATTTTTTGTTTTTATTATTTTATGTTTCAGAAACAAATGCACAAAACGAATTTTGTTTTAAATTAACAACACAAAATGTGTACAAATATTTTGTTTCAAGAAACAAAAACGAACAAAACAAATAAAAACAATCTAATTCTTGTTTAATATTCTTTTTGTTTTAATTGATAAATGAAACAAAACAACTTAATAAAACAAATTTTGATAAGCTGTTTTTGTTTTTCATATTTGATGTTGTAGAAACAATTTAACAAAACAAAGTTTGTTTTTTTTGTTAATTTTATGTTTAGAAACAAATCGCACAAAACGAATTTTGTTTTAAATTAACAAAACAAATTTGTACATATATTTTGTTTCAAGAAAAAAGATAAACAAAACAAATGAATAAAACAAAATATTGTTTATTATATTTCCTTTATTTTAAGAAACAAATGAACGGAACAAATAAAAACAAAATTCGTATATATTGCTATAGAAACAAAATAACAAATTCTTAACATTTGTTTCTGTTTCAGAGAAGTCTGGAGCTGATCCAGGAACGGTGAACGGCTTCGGAACGCACGTGATCGAGAAGTGTCCGAATTTAGAGTTGGTCGGCCTCATGACCATAGGCCGCTTCGGTTATAATTGGCGGGACGAGGGAGCTCCACCGAATCCAGATTTTCTCGGCCTGATCGAATGTCGGGCGGCTCTG
>NW_017096788.1:0-6004 GCF_001412225.1 Nicrophorus vespilloides
TACCAATTTTTCATGATTTTGTTGAAAAATCGTTGTTATAAATTTGTGTCCATTTACCATCAACATGATTTATACCAATTTTTTTAAATGAAACATTAAACATTGTTAGTAATTATTCTAATTAATTTTATAAATGTTTAACAACAACAACGAAAGGAGGAAACGCGTAAAAAGCGAATAAATAGCAACAAAAATTGATGAAACGTTTGTTTGTTGCATAGTTTCATCAGCGTTTCTATATTGAAACAAATAACTGTAGCTTTTTGTACATACAGACGTAAATTAGTAAACAAAACATCAAATAAAAAAAATATTTGACAGATATGTCATGAATTGTCAAAATCAAGCGACAGTTTTTACCAACTCAAAAACAATAACAATTCTATTAAGTCAGAAATTTATTAACAAAAAAAAACCAAAAAAATGTTTGATAATTCAAGACGTGATGTGTTTTTATTAGTTTCGTTTATATTAATAATTCTAGTAAATTATACCAATTTTTCATGATTTTGTTGAAAAATCGTTGTTATAAATTTGCGTCCATTTACCATCAACATGATTTATACCAATTTTTTTAAATGAAACATTAAACATTGTTAGTAATTATTATAATTAATTGTATAAATGATTAACAACAACAACAACAACGAAAGGAAGAAACGCGTAAAAAGCGAATAAATAGCAACAAAAATTGATGAAACGTTTGTTTGTTTGTTTGTTGCATAGTTTCATCAGCGTTTCTATATTGAAACAAATAACTGTAGCTTTTTGTACATACAGACGTAAATTAGTTAACAAAACATCAATGACAGATATGTCATGAGTTGTCAGATTTAAGCGACAATTTTTACCAACTCAAAAATAATAACAATTCTATTAAGTCAGAAATTTATTAAAAAAAAAACAACAAAATGTTTGATAATTCAAGACGTGATGTGTTTTTACTAGTTTCGTTTATTTTAATAATTCTAGTAAATTATACCAATTTTTCATGATTTTGTTGAAAAATCGTTGTTATAAATTTGCGTCCATTTACCATCAACATGATTTATACCAATTTTTTTAAATGAAACATTGTTAGTAATTATTCTAATTTATAGTATAAATGATTAACAATAACAACAACGAAAGGAGGAAACGCGTAAAAAGCGAATAAATAGCAACAAAAATTGATGAAACGTTTGTTTGTTGCAAAGTTTCATCAGCGTTTCTATATTGAAACAAATAACTGTAGCTTTTTGTATATACAGACGTAAATTAGTAAACCAAACATCAAATAAAAAAAATATTTGACAGATATGTCATGAGTTGTCAAAATCAAGCGACAATTTTTACCAACTCAAAAACAATAACAATTCTATTAAGTCAGAAATTTATTAACAAAAAAAAACCAAAAAAATGTTTGATAATTCAAGACGTGATGTGTTTTTATTAGTTTCGTTTATTTTAATAATTCTAGTAAATTATACCAATTTTTCATGATATTGTTGAAAAATCGTTGTTATAAATTTGCGTCCATTTACCATCAACATAATTTATACCAATTTTTTTTCAAATGAAACATTAAACATTGTTAATAATTATTCTAATTAATTGTATAAATGATTAACAACAACAACAACGAAAGGAGGAAACGCGTAAAAAGCGAATAAATAGCAACAAAAATTGATGAAACGTTTGTTTGTTGCATAGTTTCATCAGCGTTTCTATATTGAAACAAATAACTGTAGCTTTTTATACATACAGACGTAAATTAGTAAACAAAACATCAAATAAAAATAATATTTGACAGATATGTCATGAGTTGTCAAATTCAAGCGACAATTTTTACCAACTCAAAAAAACAATAACAATTCTATTAAGTCAGAAATTTATTTAAAAAAAACAACAAAATGTTTGTTAATTCAAGACGTGATGTGTTTTTATTAGTTTCGTTTATTTTAATAATTCTAGTAAATTATACCAATTTTTCATGATTTTGTTGAAAAATCGTTGTTATAAATTTGCGTCCATTTACCATCAACATGATTTATACCAATTTTTTTAAATGAAACATTATTAGTAATTATTCTAATTAATTGTACAAATGATTAAGTTTTTCTATGTTTAAGGGAGATTTTTTTATTATTCCCGGCGCATCTACCAAAAAATTATTTCTCCTATTTTCTTTTCTCCTATAACTGAATAAACGCAATTGCAAAAACGTTGGATTCGCCTGCGTTTCGATTTGATTTTTTTATAGAGTAGCGAGGATTGCGTAATCAGCGGAAACAGAAACGGATAACCGAGTTTTAGGTAAATTCGAAGGGGGGCTTTTGGATTGATCGGAACGAGTGCATGTGTTTGCATCACGTTGGATTTGTTGGTCGGATGGTATGTTCTTTTTTGTTTTTGGTTGGTTGGTTGGGAAGACTGTTTACTAAGATAACGAGCTACGATATTCCAGCCACGTCCGAAAGGGGCGGCGAGTGTAGGAGACATTATGATATGACGACTCTCGCTTTCTGGGGCGTTGCGTTTCCGCGACGGAAGAGTTACACTAAGCGGTTCGAAGTCAGAATCGTAGTAGGTGGTGGTGTTTCATAGCCACCCACCCCTATTTTCTGCAGACAGATGCTTTCCTTCGGCCGCCGCCGCCGCCGCCGCCGAAGCTCTGCGTCCCTCCCGGCGAATCGATAAAAGTTGTTGCGCTCGACCCAACTACCCCCGTCCGCTCGCTGCACCAAAGATAATATTAGAAAACCAGCACAACTCTCATCCCACATAACAATTCCATAAAATTTTACATTTTCCTATTAGATAACACCTACAGTTTTCACGCTCACAATACAACACATATAAACCTTAATCACTTGCAACGCATTAATAATTCAATATTTCATGCACATAATTAATGCAACATCCAATAAATATTACTACAGCACAATTTACTAATACTTGTTACCATAATTTCACTCGTACCAACATTTAACCAATACAATTCATTAAAAAAAAAATGAAAGACTAATATCAAACAGTTATAAATGTTAAAATAGATGGCGTTGTATCATTATATTCTAATTCAGTTTTTGACTCTATTTTTTTATGTTCTTTTCTTGTTTTTTACCTGTCNNNATCTCTCTTATGTATATATTTTATTGAAGTTAATTTAAGTTTGGTTTAATAGTTATATTTTTAGTTTCCTTAGAAAAAGCTTTTTTTTATTTTGATTATTTGGGCTGAAGAAGGAAGTTATGGTTTTATTGGAATTTTAATTATTTGGGAGGAAGAAGAAGAAATCCAAAGAATAAGTGTTATTTTGGTTTTTTGTCCTTTTCCACTCGAACAAAATTCTAAAAAACTGTTTTGTTTAAAAAAAAAAGAAGTTAATAATACCAACACGTAACATAGATGGCGTTAGACTTAACATAAATGATTTTGCTTTAAATTTTTAGTTAAATTTCCAATTAGATATTTCTGAAATGTAAATACAACAAAAGAAATAATGAATGAAGATATCTTGTTTATTATCAGAGGTTGTTTAGTTGCGTTTTATGAATACATTTGGAAACAATCGAACGATAATATTTACGTTTTATTTCGCCGTTTTAATTTCCACGGCCGTCCACGTTTTATTGCATTGAATAACTCGAAAATATAAATAACAGAGCACAAATGCAAATCGAAAATAGACCAAAAATAAATAAAATAAAATGTATAAATAAACAAATAAATAGAAGAAAAAAAAAATGGTTGTACAAACAAATGTAAATGGATTGACGTTGTGCGCGCGTGGAAACAAATTGGAAAATGCTTGGATTTTATTTAGATTTTTCAATTATTCACATATATTTATTGTTTTTGTTGTTGTTGTTGTTGTTATTTTATTTATTTATTTTTTTTTCTGTATGTTATTCGAAAATAGGAACGAGCAACTAATAATAACAAACAACTGCGAATTGTAAATAAATATGTATGAATGTTTGCTTTCGCTTTGGGAAAATAATAATAATAATAGAAAAACAACAAAAAAAATTAAATCTAGTGATAAAGTATGAAATAATTGTAATAGGAAACAAGGGATGAGAGGATCAAATTTGATTGGTGCATTTATATTTTGTGCTCTGTTTTGCTCTTTTAAAAAAATCGAAATGTAACGAAAACTAAAGAAACAAAGAATATAAATTATTATTTTTTATAAATGATAATCAAAGAGTGCATTGAAATCAGCTAACGTAATAAAACAATAACAATTGAATTATTTTTGTTCTTATTTTGTTTTGTTCTCACACAATTCAATTGTGTTTAGATATTTGAAAATTTTATTAAAATCTAATTAAGAAAAAAGTAAACAATTTTGCGTAATTCAAGTTGTTTTTTTTTTAAATTTTTTAAAATGTAATTCACATTCAGTTTACCTACTTAGTTTATTTTTGTTGCGCCTTTTCGGTTTCGCAAGATCTTTCTTCGCAATTTTACAGCGAACTGAGTTTTGCGGTCGAATCGGTTTTTTTTTTGGCGGATTTGCACACAAGGGTCGAACAGTCCCTTTTCCCAATTTTATATGTACAGTTGTGTTTTTTTCTCCTTCTCTTCTCCTTTCGTGCAGTTCCTTTCCTCCGGTTTTCCCTTAACTCCGCACGACTATAAATCTCGCACGACAAACAGAAACAGAAACCTATTTTCAGGATCGCTCGCACACTAGACCAGTTTCTTCGCAACAGATTCCAACAGGTATCTTTGCTTGTCTCACTCTTTCTCACAAGTCTACGAATCTGTATGTAACTATATAGATATATATAGATGAGCGTGTGTCTGTAAGACCCGAAAGATACACAAGACCAGCCCTAAACCAAAGGAAATTGTCTCCGAATGTATTTACGATGTAGCAAACCGCCGTCGTTTCGGTATTGATTGCCGTTACAATGTTGATCTTTTTCAACTTTCCTCCACCACCACCACCAAAGAAACACACAAACAAACACAAAGAAAGAGAGAGAGAGTCAAGAAAGAGAAGACAACTTTCTTCAATTTACAACGCCAACCGAGAGGTGTTTCAGCGCCAACGCGATTTTTACTTTCCAATTTCTGTTTCTGTGTCTCTGCGTATTTGTTTTGTACGCTTTATTTGCGCAATCAAACTTTTCACATCTTTCCTATTTTTGTTTCATTGATTAATGCACGATTTTCTCATAATCATTCATTGTTTCATTAATCACACTTAAATAAGAATTTTGTAATATTCATAATCGTAATTTTGACAGTTGATTCATAATAAATGTGATAAAAACAAAATTTATTTCTTTATAACCATGACAACAATAAAAGTTTTCGTTGTCTCTTGTCAATTTTTTGTTAAATACTCAAATTTGACAGTTGATCAACAAACGTGTTGATTTAGTTATATCCATGACAACAACAACAATTCTCCCTATTGAAATTGGTCGATATTGAATAGATTCTAAACAATATCGTAGTTCAATTCAATTTAGACCAGTTTCTTCGCAACAGATTCCAACAGGTATCTTTGCTTGTCTCACTCTTTCTCACAAGTCTACGAATCTGTATGTAACTATATAGATATATATAGATGAGCGTGTGTCTGTAAGACCCGAAAGATACACAAGACCAGCCCTAAACCAAAGGAAATTGTCTCCGAATGTATTTACGATGTAGCAAACCGCCGTCGTTTCGGTATTGATTGCCGTTACAATGTTGATCTTTTTCAACTTTCCTCCACCACCAGCACCAAAGAAACACACAAACAAACACAAAGAAAGAGAGAGAGAGTCAAGAAAGAGAAGAGAACTTTCTTCAATTTACAACGCCAACCGAGAGGTGTTTCAGCGCCAACGCGATTTTTACTTTCCAATTTCTGTTTCTGTGTCTCTGCGTATTTGTTTTGTACGCTTTATTTGCGCAATCAAACTTTTCACATCTTTCCTATTTTTGTTTCATTGATTAATGCACGATTTTCTCATAATCATTCATTGTTTCATTAATCACACTTAAATAAGAATTTTGT
>NW_017096788.1:6029-6802 GCF_001412225.1 Nicrophorus vespilloides
ATTTTAAGTATGAATTCTTATTGTTTTTTTTAACGAAACAACAAATGTGAACGTACGCTTTATTTGCGCAATCAAACTTTTCACAATATTCATAATCGTTGATTCATAATAAATGAGATAAAAACAAAAGTTTATTTCTTTATAACCATGACAACAATAAAAGTTTTCGTTGTCTCTTGTCATTTTTTGTTAAATAACTCAAATTTGACAGATGATCAACAAACGTGTTGATTTAGTTATATCCATGACAACAACAACAATTCTCCCTATTGAAATTTGTCGATATTGAATAGATTCAAACAGAAACAGAAACCTATTTTCAGGATCGCTCGCACACTAGACCAGTTTCTTCGCAACAGATTCCAACAGGTATCTTTGCTTGTCTCACTCTTTCTCACAAGTCTACGAATCTGTATGTAACTATATAGATATATATAGATGAGCGTGTGTCTGTAAGACCCGAAAGATACACAAGACCAGCCCTAAACCAAAGGAAATTGTCTCCGAATGTATTTACGATGTAGCAAACCGCCGTCGTTTCGGTATTGATTGCCGTTACAATGTTGATCTTTTTCAACTTTCCTCCACCACCAGCACCAAAGAAACACACAAACAAACACAAAGAAAGAGAGAGAGAGTCAAGAAAGAGAAGAGAACTTTCTTCAATTTACAACGCCAACCGAGAGGTGTTTCAGCGCCAACGCGATTTTTACTTTCCAATTTCTGTTTCTGTGTCTCTGCGTATTTGTTTTGTACGCTTTATTTGCGCAATC
>NW_017096788.1:6827-19411 GCF_001412225.1 Nicrophorus vespilloides
TTTTTTTAACGAAACAACAAATGTGAACGTACGCTTTATTTGCGCAATCAAACTTTTCACTTCTTTTTTTTTGTTTCATTGATTAATGCACAACTTTCCCATAATCATTCATTGTTTCATTAATCACACTTAAAACATTTGTAAATAAGAATTTTGTAATATTCATAATCGTAATCAGTTGATTCATAATAAATGTGATAAAAACAAAAGTTTAAAACTTTTCACATCTTTCCTATTTTTGTTTCATTGATTAATGCACGATTTTCTCATAATCATTCATTGTTTCATTAATCACACTTTAAACATTTGTAAATAAGAATTTTGTAATATTCATAATCGTTGATTCATAATAAATGTGATAAAAACAAAAGTTTATTTCTTTATAACCATGACAACAATAAAAGTTTTCCTTGTCACTTGTCATTTTTTTGTTAAATACTCAAATTTGACAGATGATCAACAAACGTGTTGATTTAGTTATATCCATGACAACAACAACAATTCTCCCTATTGAAATTTCTTATTGTTTTTTTAACGAAACAACAAATGTGAACGTACGCTTTATTTGCGCAATCAAACTTTTCACTTCTTTTTTTTTTGTTTCATTGATTAATGCACAACTTTCCCATAATCATTCATTATTTCATTAATCACACTTAAAACATTTGTAAATAAGAATTTTGTAATATTCATAATCGTAATTTTGACAGTTGATTCATAATAAATGTGATAAAAACAAAAGTTTATTTATTTATAACCATGACAACGATAAAAGTTTTCCTTGTCTCTTGTCATTTTTTGTTAAATAACTCAAATTTGACAGTTGATCAACAAACGTGTTGATTTAGTTATATCCATGACAACAACAACAATTCTCCCTATTGAAATTTGTCGATATTGAATAGATTCTAAACAATATCGTAGTTCAATTCAATTATTTTAAGTATGAATTCTTATTGTTTTTTTTAACGAAACAACAAATGTGAACGTACGCTTTATTTGCGCAATCAAACTTTTCACTTCTTTTTTTTTGTTTCATTGATTAATGCACAACTTTCCCATAATCATTCATTGTTTCATTAATCACACTTAAAACATTTGTAAATAAGAATTTTGTAATATTCATAATCGTAATTCTGACAGTTGATTCATAATAAATGAGAAAAAACAAACGTTTATTTCTTTATAACCATGACAACAATAAAAGTTTTCCTTGTCTCTTGTCATTTTTTGTTAAATAACTCAAATTTGACAGTTGATCAACAAACGTGTTGATTTAGTTATATCCATGACAACAACAACAATTCTCCCTATTCCACAGACATCTTTGAAATTTATCGATATTGAATAGATTCTAAACAATATCTTAGTTCAATTGAATTATTTTAAATATTTTTAACGAAACAACAAATGCGAACGTAATTTCTCCTTAATTAAGGCTCGATGATAAAGGAGAAGTTAATGGAGCGTCGTTAATTTACGAATTTTTCCTTCGGATCCTTCTCCTCCGTCTTCCTTCCTTTCTCCCTTCATCATCCCACGCAGACTCTACGAGATATTTAATTACGAGATACAAGTTGATATCGCAATGAGAGAAAATACGCGTATTTTTTTTTTTTAGATCTCGTTTATTTTTCGTGTCTTTCTTGCACTGCTTATTCCCCCACAATTCAGCCGAGGGTGGGTTTTTGTTCTGAAATTATGAATTGTGCCTGAGGTCGTCTCGCATCCACCAGCAAACAGCAGCACCTGTTCCATTCCCGAGACGTTTCCCATATTAGCTCATTGTTCTCCAGTTTCTCCTCCTCTTCTCATCCTCTCCCGTCGGAAATCGGATTGGTTACAATTTAACGAATTCTACGGGGAGGCTTCTCCTACGGTTTTACGGTCGCCTCCAGAAGTTTTCACAATGCGCTATGTGTTTTTCCTCTCTTTGACTCCGTATTTTTCGCTTTATTTTCCTTTTTTTTCCACCCTTCATCTTTTACAATGTTGCTACGCTTCTCCCTCCGGCCAAAAATCCTTTTTAAATTTAATCCACACTTTTCATCTCCCTGTATTCCAATTACCTTAATTAATTTCGGAATCTAACTGGAAACTTGCTTTTCATCATTTCTTCCACTTCTCTCTTCATTTCATTTATTTTTCCGTTCTTATTGACTCCGGTTTTAATTTCAACTTTCGTTTTTTTTTTTTTCACATCGTCGTCCGCTTTGCAACATAGTAATTTAGTTGCGCGCACGGAAGTTTCCATACTTCGCTTTTATTTGATTACTTTTCCAACGAAATCCAATCCACTCGTATCTACCTACCTTCCATCGCAAATCACATATGCATACATGCATGCTATCGTTTCAAAATAAAAATACAAATGTTTCATTTTCATTACATCAATTTTGTTAAAAAAATTACTAGGAATTGAAAAGAGATACAACTTTCTTTGTATGATCATTTTATTGGATATACTATTAGCTTTAATTTGTATATTCAATATTAATAATGGCATGAAAGATTATCAAGATATATACATAAATGTAAAGAGACAACTTGTAATTTACATTTTTCAAACTTGACAGTGAAATACAACATATGTAAAAAAAGATATAATCATCTCTTTACGATTAGCAAATTCCTCATACATTTGTCTTTAATTTGCATATTTAATATTAATTATAGCATCGATGGTTATTAAGATATAGATAAAAATGTAAAGAGACTGCTTGAAATTAGTTTCTTCAACTTTGACAAGTGAATTACAAAGAAAATCACAGATATACAATCATCACCTTATAATTATTAGATTCCTCATATATTTGTCTTTAATTTGCATATTTAATATTAACTATAGCATCGATGGTTATTAAGATATAAATAAAAATGTAAAGAGACTGCTAGAAATTCTTTTCTTCAACATTGACAAGTGAATTACATAGAAAATCAAAGAGATACAATCATCACCTTATAATTATTAGATTCCTCACATATTTGTCTTTTATTTTCATATTTAATATTAACTATAACATCGATGGTTATTAAGATATAGATAAAAATGTAAAGAGTCTGCTTGAAATTCTTCTGTTCAACTTTGACAAGTGAATTACAAGGAAATACAAAAAGATACAATCATCACCTTATAATTATTAGATTCCTCACATATTTGTCTTTCATTTGCATATTGAACATTAACTATAGCATCGATGGTTATTAAGATATAGATAAAAATGTAAAAAGACTGCTTGAAATTCTGCTCTTCAACTTTGACAAGTGAATTACAAAGAAAGTCAAAAAGATACAATCAAGACCTTATAATTATTAGATTCCTCATATATTTGTCTTTAATTTGCTAATTTAATATTAATTATAGCATCGATGGTTATTAGGATATAGATAAAAATATAAAGAGACTGATTGAAAGTCAAAAAGATACAATTGTCACCTTATACATTTATCTTCATTAATGGTTGTTGAAAAATAGATAAAAATGTAAAACGGCTTTTTTTTTAATGATTCAATTTAGGAAAAATTCTGTATTAATAAATTACATAATGAAGAGAGGAAAAAAAAAAGAACAATGTCGGCAACTTTTGGTTTCATTTGGCAAAAGATATACCGAATCCGCAGCAGCGTTTTTATCGTTTCTCCGTTAAATGGAAACCCATTTAATTTTTGATTAATTTCGCTTAAATGAAAGACCGCTTTTTCTCGCGTCTCTTTCAATCCAGATAGGCCGTTTTTTTTTGTGTGTGTGTGTGTGTGTCTGTATGAGAGAGAAACTGTTTCCTCTTTCTCTCTCCGTTTTTTTTTTATTTCGCTCCGCTTTTCGCCCACATTTTCACCCCCTTTGATCGGCTGATTAATGAAAAATCAATGTGCGAGTATATAAATTAGCGCAATTTCTTTTCAATCGCTGCCCCCCATTGAAATTCTAACGCACGCTACGTGCCCCATATTCATTACCTTTTCAATACATCCTCGGAGGCAGTTTGAAAAACGACCTTCCTCATTCCTTCCTTCCTTCCTTCCTTTTTCCATCCACACATCGCGTGACAACACATCTCTTTCTCTCTTCATCCATCCCTCACACTCACATACATCTCTATACACACGAATATGTACATACATACACACATACATTCAGTTATTGTGTGTTGACTTCATCCATCCATCCATCCATCCATTCACTCATTCATTCCATACATTCACTACTAACTCGCACACACATCGATTTAAGTGCATCGATCGTTAAATTCGGCCCATATTTTCCACCCGTGTGTTTGCAAAATCCGGATGCTAAGTTAATCCCGGTCGACGGAGTGAAAATTATGTAAATTCGGATTAAATAAAACGCAGGAGGCGGCTGCGGTCGAAACAATCATCTCCGAGATGGAAATTCCATCGCCTCCTTCGAGAAAAGCCAAGGCGACAAACATTCGCAATTTTACATAATCTTCGCGGATTAGGCGAAATCCAAATAAACACACAGACCGACACAACAGGTTCGTTTCTTCATGAAAATATTGTTTTAAATTAATAGCAAATTCGCTTTTTTTTTGTATTTTCTTTCATCCGAGGCGAGGAAATTGCATTTTGATATTGCGACAGACACTAGATTCCTTTCAAGTTAAGTATTTAAGCTGCCAAATGCACGTTTTCCCGAGGGTGGAGGCGGCGACGGTAGCGGGAAAAAGGAGCTTAATTAAAATCGCAGATTAAGTTGAATTATTTTGTGTTTTCGTTGATGGTGGGGAAGTGAAAAAAGAAGAGAAACGATTCAAATTTGAGTGTTTCAAATCCATCAATGTTAAATTCCATTCAACGTCAATAATACAAATCAAAACTGACTTCTTTTCAAAAAAACAATTAGACAGTAAGATAGTTGGAAAGGTGAGACTTTTAACTTTGATTTGAGTATAAGATGATGTAATTAGTGAGGTCCTCGAGGTTGTTGCATTACGTAATTATCTTGTGTGTTTCTCCTGAAAACCAAAAAACCTGAAAAGGTTGAATTTTCAACTCATAGCAGAGGGATGGATGATAACAGAAAGATGTTAGTGATACAGTTGGAGAGATGAGACTTTTAACTTTGATTTGAGTATAAGATGATGTAATTAGTGAGGTTCTTGAGGTTGTTGAATCACGTAATTATCCTGTGTGTTTCTCCTGAAAACCAAAAAAACGTGAAAAGGTTGAATTTTCAGCTCATAGATGATATCAGAAAGATGTCAGTGAGACAGTTGGAAAGATGAGACTTTCAGCTTTAATTTGAATATCCCAAAATCTGGATTTTGTGGTTGTTGAGAAATAAAATGTGAAGACATCGAAAAACCGTAAATTTAATTTAGAAGGAAAGGAATTCATTGAACTAGTAGACGAAGAAAAAAAATTATCGTCTAGACTCGAGACAAGAATTTACTACACACGTTTTTTTTTAATCTGTTTCATTCATCGTTTGTGCGTCTTTCTGAGAATAGTAGCTTTTTTTTGCTGCATTCCTCCAGACTCGTAAAATATAGTATTTTTTATCAAGTTTATTTTAATTCAATTCATTCACAACATTCAAATATCTTTGCTAACGTTGATTGAATAACTTTCGTGTTTATTGATCTTGAGACTATGACACGAGAACATTTTTTTATTATCTGGAAAAGAAGAAATTAATTTCGCCCGTTTTTCGACTGCGAATTCCTCTAGTCCAGGAAAGGAAAGGCAAGGCAAGGCGAAGGTAAGGCGAGGAAGTTTTATGGCCACGACTCCCGAAAAGCAGTTGATGGGGAATAAACCTGTTTCGCAATTGGCCGGACGCGACTCAACATTTTCATGGCGTATACCTGAGCAATAAACCTCATCCTCTGCAGGAACGAAAAGAAGATAGAACAACTCTCTCGGACTTAAGCCCTGGAGATTCGATGGGAGGAAGCGAGAGAGAGAGTGGTTTTAGTAATTTATCCGGACAAGATATTCTATTGTGCGCCGAATAAAGAAGAGAGAGAGAGAAAAGGGGGGACCACTAAAAACGAACGAGAATTACTTTCTGAATTATCCAGTAGGTTGAAAATTTTAAAGCCGCATAAATATTTCGCCGAATTTTTTACGGCCTCTGCAAACACACACACATTTCCACCAGCAGAGAAAGAACAAGACCTTTTGCATACTTCATGGAAAGAGTGAATTATCAATGATAACACACAGCACACCCTTATTTACTTTTTTTTGCCCTCCACCTATCTTTACGATTGTTACAGGTGTTCCTTCCTTCCTTCCTTCCTTCACCTGGCTTTACGATTCCCTTGATTACCTTCCCTCTCTTTGTCTCGAGAGATGGCGCGCACCTGATGTTCGCACAACTGCAGCCCTTTATTACGTTTTATTAAACCCTCGGAAATAACGAGGGCGGAATTACGCAACTCCCTAAATTCACTCTCTCTCCGTCTCTTTCCCTCTCACTTTGCGTTAAGTGCGTGTCCGACGTACTACGCCTTCTCTAATAGCATTAGAGCCGCGCGCGCGTTAAAACCGGAAATCACCGCTCGCCACTCGTTTGCAGACCGGAAATGAGGCGACTGCAGCGACGACGAAAGCAACGACAAAAGTAACCAACTATAATATAAATACAGTGAGCGATGAAAGCATAAATCTGCTACGCCGCAGCCTTCGTGATTTACGAGGAAAAGTTTAGAAATGAAACAGAACCGTGATTTAAATCATTCCAAAAGAAAAAAAGGAAAATAAAAGGAGAACGGAAAAAGAAGAAAGAGGAGCGACAAAATTCGTAACGTGCAATAAAAGTGGCAGACGGTTCGCGCAGCGCAAATAATGCTTTTTCCTTCCCAAATCCGCAATAAACGTGACACTTTGGTTTTGTCAGTTTTTCTTTCTTTTTACGATTTTTCTCAAAAAAGAAAAGAAGAAAAACCCGACCGAGTTGTCGCATAATATGCAAAAATCGTTTGAAACTTTTTCACCTAAATAAAACAGTTATTAGGGGTGCAATAGTACATAACATAATAGTACATTTTTGTTTGTTTGTGAAAGTACAATATATTTACTCTGACATTTCAATCCCATATTGTTGGTTTTCTCTAGAATTTTATCATATAGTTCATGGAAATTGTTAGTTTTGCAAATTTGTTATTCATTTGTTTCAATTGTTTATTATTTCTGTACTATTGTGCATTTCAATTTATGTATCAAATCAAATGATTTCATACGTCCTTTGGTTGTTATGGAAAGATGAGACTTTGACCTTTGATTTGAGTATAAGATGATGTAATTAGTGAGGTTCTTGAGGTTGTTGTATTACGTAATTATCTTGTGTGTTTCTCCTGAAAACCAAAAAAACGTGAAAAGGTTTGAATTTTCAGCTTATAGCAAAGGAATGAATGATAACAGAAAGATGTTAGTGAGACAGTTGGAAAGGTGAGACTTTGAACTTTGATTTGAGTATAAAATGATGTGATTAGTGAGGTTCTCGAGGTTGTTAAATTACGTAATTATCATTTGTGGTTCTCCTGAAAACCAAAAAAACGTGAAAAGGTTTGAATTTTCAGCTTATAGCAAAGGAATGAATGATAACAGAAAGATGTTAATGAGACAGTTGGAAAGATGAAACTTTTAGCTTTAATTTGAATATCCGAAGATATTAAGGTTGCTAAGCGTCACTGAGATTAGTCACCATAGTGATATTACATTAACTATAATTAATTTGAATTGCAACATCAAAAATCACAAAATCAATAATGCTGTAATATAATATACGATAATCTCATATTCATAGAAAACAATTGAATTTACATCAATTTATATGTCAAAGTCTACTGGAAATAAATATGATTTATTAGAATTTCTATTGATTTCCATAACTTGAACTATTATTATTAATATTTTAGATATAATTCGATTATTATTAAATATGGAGTATGAATCTATTCGAAATTAGGATATCGTAAATTAGATTTCCATTAATTTTCCTATTGGTTGGGGGTGAATGCGAATATATTATTATACGTATTTGAATATTTCGTAGTTATGGAGACCGTTGCTAAGTTTAGTTAACTGTTAATTGTTTATGGAGGGATTGGGAGTTGGCGAAGAATAATGGATGCTGCAGGAAACCGTCCGTTTTGGGATATGAAACGACGCCGTCTGTACGTGCTTTTCCAAGTTGGGTGGCGGAAATATGACGGGGTTTCCTGCTGATTATAATAGGAATGGTATTGCCGTAATAACATTGTGTTTTTTCCTGAAGTGAAGTGGAGGTGGCGGCGGTGGGGTTGGAGTCGTGGATAAATCATGTCGTGAATTGGTGTGGTTGATGGAGAATTCGTGTTGGCCGCCGCATAACGGGGGTTGCTCTCGTGTACGGGAATGTTTCGGTTGGAAGGGCACTTAGCGAGGAGCGCGCCCGGTCCACCGCTTCCTCTCCCTTTGCCGAAGAAAGAAAGAAAAAAAAGAATAGAAAAGATGCCGCGAAGGGCGGAGAGGGTTGCAGCTTTACGTGCCGCGAATTATGTATGTGACATAATGGCCATATCGAAGTAGGCTTCTCTTTCTACCCCCCAAAGTAAAACACGTTTTCCCGCTACATAAATAACTCGGCTTTTAACAACCCCCGACGACAATACGATTATTATTATTATTACTACGACCACTATTGTTATTACCATTATGATTGCGGCTCCCATTGTAATTCAAGATCTCGCGCGCGCACTTTTTGATAAAAAAAAGGGGGTTTGTGGTGGCGGCGGCAGCGAAAGGTTAAGTAATGTAGAAGACGAGGACGTATTGTGTCGGATGGATTGCCTAATGTACCGTGTTTCCGAAGAGCCGTGCTGGTGTTAAATCGCGAAGAAAACGCACGTCAACTGCGAAAAAAAAAAGAGGAACGCGAATTCGGATAATCAAAGTTTGAACCATTTACAAATTAACAAATTGTTCTAAAAGTAAATTAGCAATAATTATTTGTAATTGTTTTAAATCCACACGAAATTCAAATTGGAAGATGAAAATTCAGTAGTTAATCCAATTAATTGTTGTAAAAGTAAATTAGTAATAATTATTTGTAATTGTTTTAAATCCACACCAAATTCAAATGGAAAGATGAAAATTCAGTAGTTAATCTAATTAATTGTTCTAAAAGTAAATTAGCAATAATTGTTTTAAATCCACACCAAATTCAAATAGAAAGATGAAAATTCAGTAGTTAATCTTTTGGTTAATTTTTGAAATCAATTTAGGAATCGTCCTTGAAATTCAAGTGTTTCAAGCATTCTTCATTCATGGATAATCTTTGAAAACTATATAAAATAGAAGAAATGCCTTACAAACCAATAATTATGATAATCAAAGTAAAAAATAATTAAATAAACTGTGTTTCCTTTTTCCTTTTTCTAATTAATAAAGCATAATTCCTAATGCAGGTGTAATTACAGGTAATTTTGTTGCGGCAGTAAATCTTGGTGTGCGCGCACTTTGTTTCGCATTAAAAATGCAGATTTCGTTCAGCGGCTGCTTCAGCTTCAGTCCACTTTCAGAATTTTGGATGCGTCTGCTTTGAAACTTTTATTAAAAAAGAAATTGCATAAGTTATTTTAATATTATTAAAAAATACGTTTGTTGTTTCAATTAATTCATTATAATTATTTCAGTTATATAACATTATATATTACTTGCACATAATCTAAGGTTTTCATTTCTTTTAGTTAAATATTCAATTAATTTACTATTTAATTTGCTTTGATGCTAATTGTGATAATTATTAATAAATCAATTAATTACTGATTAATGTGTTGCCTATACTTATGTTTTAGTTAACCAACAGCTGTATAGAAATATCGGTGACAATCGCAAGCTCGACAACCCAAATCCCGACAATATCGAAATCCCGACAGTGTCTTTTATTATTATAAATTTCTACAATAACATTTTTATGGTAGTCGGGATTTCGATATAGTCGAGATTTTGATTGTCGGGATTTTAATACAGCCGGGATTTTGAACGTCGGAATTTTAATAGACGGTCTTTTGGTGATGTTACTTCTTTTCAAAAATAAACTTGTTTAACATTGAACCATGTAAATTTTTCTATTAAGTTTTGCGAATGAAATGTTTAATTAATTAAGAATTTCAATTGTATTGATGATAATTATTACTTAATTTAATCAACTGCTAATTAATGTGTTAATGTGGTTAATAATTTATTTTGCCATTGGATTATTTTATTAATTAAGTATATAAATGTAATATATCATTTATAAAATTGATGTTAATTATCAGTTAATTATCTGTAGATGTTGTTTGTGTCAAAAATGAAACATGTTTAAATATAATCTGCGTTGGTGGAGCTATTAATTTTTGCTTTCTTTCAAGTTGAAATCCTTTGTTGCGATATGAGATTTTTCCACCCTCGTGGGTGGCGAGGGTTAAACATTTTTTTTTTCATGGGCGATGGCTGGGGGACGAGGTGGATGAGGGCGCATTATAATCTGCTAAGATGTTTAAAACGGGGTGTGAAAAGCCCCGAAGCGTATCGCGTCATTTCCTGAAGAGATTTTGAGCCGGGCCACAGAGTTTCGACGGTGAGGTGCGTTATCTGAATGGAGGGTGTAGGAGGGTGTAGGAGGGTGTGTGGGTGGGAAGGTGGGCGGAAGGAGAGACGAAGACGTCTTGGTCTTGTGTTATCGCCGACGGCTCCGGCGTCTTGCCTGAAAGACACTCCGCTCATTAATCTTGCTAAACCATGCAAAACTTATCGGCGAAGGAGAGGCGCCTGCTTTCCAGTCTCCACTCTCCTCTCTTCTCTTCTACCACTACCTTCACACACCCGGTGGAATACACTGGCTACATGATATATCGGTATTGAAACTTATAATAGGCCTCGGGGAATGCTGCTGCACCCCCTAGAAGAAAGTTACGAAAATTCGATCCGTAAGTGAGAGAGACAGAGAGAGAGTTACGACAACGGTGACGATAGAGAGAGACACGAGTGCTTCTCTCAAAAGACCCGGCGCATCCACCATTTGTTGCGACTTCACAAAGGCCGAGAGAAAGAGCCTCCCGAGAGAAACGACCTGAATATTTTATGTATATATGTATACAATATCCATGTGAAGAGAAAAAGCATTAAGAAGGACTAAAAGAAAGAGAGAGAGTGGAAGAGCATCCAAGTTTTTTGATTACCTGTCGGGAGGGAGGGAATGCGTCGTCGATATCAGATATTAAGTTTGCTTATAGTCTACTTTCATGGGATCTAAACACCGAAAACAACAAGAACAACAATGGGGAAAAAAATAAAAAAGAAGATAAAACAGAATATATTGCATCCTGAATATATTGCGCATAAAAAGGTAATTTCATAAGGACATTAGGGAAATTTATCAACTTCCCAACAGTCGAGATGGAAAGCGGCAGTTCACAATAAGGTACGCTGAACTTCTCGTCTTCATCTGCTCGAGAGAAGTCCTTGAGACGCTTTTCTTACATTCGTTCTTTCGTTTGCGTAGAAGCATTCCGACACCAGAAACTGCTATGAAGATGAAAACGCAAATAGCTGCGCTTTCATAGCCGATCTTCGTATCAACGAATTTGCTTATATTATTAATTTAGTCATAGAATTGTAACAAGTAAATACAACAACTTTTTTTTTGTAACATTTTTTTTATTTATAAACAAAACATTAATTAATATTTACAATATATACATTACTATTATTATTAAATAAATAACTTAGCTACTAATACCTTCTATCCGCTTGGTATTGCCGGAGGAGAGCGTCGAAATCGGTTTCAACAACCTCTTGGGTTTGGACGTTCTCCTCGCTGTCCAAATCGCGGTAATTTGGTGGCGTTTGTACCCTTAAGGCACCTTCTTTCGCTTGCCTTGGGGTTGATGCTGCGGAGGACGATTGTAGCGGCTACGGTTACCGCTGCCGTTCTGCTGGCCTCTTGGTAATTCCTTTACGCTGATCGTTTTGACTAGATCTTTGTACAATTTCCCTGTGATCTATTTCTTCCATGTTCTCCAGATTACTTTTGAATCTCTTCGATGCACTGCTACCGCTGGAGACATCCTCGCGCTTCCTGAAGCTCTTTGTGAGCACTTCAGCACTTGAAGAAGAATTGCCATAAATCGACTTTAAGCAATCAGGAAGCTCGGGTTTCATTTTCAGCGGTCTCGGTTTTGATGCAACCTGAGCAGGAGGCATCGATGATCTCGGTCGTATCACTTTCGAACTGGAAGAAGAGTTCTGAATCGGCACTTTCGATTGTTTGGGTTTCGGCTGGTTAAGATTTTCATACATTCCTTCCATGAGCATCGCTTTTATTTCTGCCTGCCTACTTAGAGGAGGACGCTGCGGCTGTGGAGGCTGTGGTGGTGGAATAGTGCATTTCTTCTTTGTGCCGGTTGGAACTTTTCGAGGTCTTCCTCGCTTCCTCACCTCTGGGTTCACCCATATACCACTAAGCACTGGAGGTTTATTTTCTTCAGTGCTGCTTCTGCTACTACTTTTAGCACTTTCGCACGACGAGGCTGGTTTTGTAGACTCCACTTTATTTTCCCTGTAACCACTGGGAATCTGTGGAGGCAAAG
>NW_017096789.1:0-9867 GCF_001412225.1 Nicrophorus vespilloides
TTTGAGAAGTAAAACTCATACTCCAATAAATCATTTACTACTTTCATGGATATTAAAAAAAAACTATTGTTTTCGCATGCAATTATTGAAGGTTTCAATGTAAAAGAAGTTGCGTTTTGTTGCATAAATATTTTGGTTGCACAAACGACGAACTCAAATAGAGGAAAAGTAAATGAAAAGTAATAATAATTGGAAAAATGTAAAACTTTTCATTTACTCTCAAGTGGTTTTCTTATTGCGTATATTAATGTATAATGAAAATTACTTAATGTTAATTAATAACAGAGATTTCTTAATTTTTGTACATCTTCACGTTTTGTTTAATAATTTGATCAGTATGTAAACTAATTAGATGAAGAAAATTTTAAATGGAAGTTAAAAATACGGGGTTTTCAATGAGATTATTATATTTCTTTAATTTCCTGTTCTACTCTAACATGCTTTCAAATTTTAAAAGTAAAAATCATACTCTAATAAATCTTTTACTACTTATATGGATATTAAAAAAAACTATTGTTTTCGAGTGCAATTGGTGAAGGTTTCAATGTAAAAGAAGTTGCGTTTTGTTGCATAAATATTTTGGTTGCACAAACGACGAACTCAAATAGAGGAAAAGTAAATGAAAAGTAATAATAATTGGAAAATGTAAAACTTTTCATTCACTCTCAAATGGTTTTCTTATTGCGTATATTAATGTATAATGAAAATTACTTAATGTTAATTAATAACAGAGATTTCTCAATTTTTGTACATCTTCACGTTTTGGTTAATAATTTGATAAGTATGTAAACTAATTAGATGAAGAAAATTGTAAATGGAAGACAAAAATACGGGGTTTTCAATTAGCTTATTATATTTCTTGAATTTCCTGTTTTACTCTAATACGCTTTCAATTTGAGAAGTAAAACTCATACACCAATAAATCATTTACTACTTTCATGGATATTAAAAAAAAACTATTGTTTCGCGTGCAATTGGTGAAGGTTTCAATGTAAAAGAAGTTGCGTTTTGTTGCATAAATATTTTGGTTGCACAAACGACGAACTCAAATAAAGGAAAAGTAAATGAAAAGTAATAATAATTGGAAAAATGTAAAACTTTTCATTTACTCTCAAATGGTTTTTTTATTGCGTATGTTATTGTATAATGAAATTTACTTAATGTTAATTAATAACAGAGATTTCTCAATTTTTGTACATCTTCACGTTTTGGTTAATAACCTGATAAGTATGTAAACTAATTAGATAAAGAAAATTTTAAGTGGAAGATAGAAATACGATATTTCTTCAATTTCCTATTCTACTCTAATACGCTTTCAAATTTGAGAAGTAAAACTCATACTCTAATCAATCAATTACTACTTACATGGATATTAAAAAAAAAACTATTGTTTTCGCGTGCAATTGGTGAAGGTTTCAATGTAAAAGAAGTAGTAGAAGAGAAAAAAGGTCTTTGAAGCCGGCGTCGGCCGTGCAAGAATTTAATTTCGACCGGGGAGGGATGGGTTAATAACTCAGCCATCCAATTTAAAATTTTCCGCCGGAAGGCAGGACGGAAGTAGTGGTGGCTGGGACCGAANAAATATGAGAGACGGCCTTTAGAAATGCAAAGGAAAATTCTTCATTTCCCACGCGAGTAAACTCATCGTCGTTGAATACATATAAACGCTTCATTACAATGAAGAAGTGAACAAGAAAAAAAATTACTTGCGGGATTCAATTTCGGGCCATAACTGCGATGGAAATACCGCGAGAAAACTATTAAAAACTAAATGTCTTGATTTGTTTTCAACGTTTGTTTTTCATTCCATTTCGAGTACACGTGTATCAACATAACAATTGAGTAGTCTGATTATTATCCTTTAAAACTAAATAACAAATGAGTATAAGGACTATAATTAATATATTTTTTTTTGCTGCACTAAAGTTACAATTACTCTATGTAAACTAGTTGTAACAGATTTACTACTGCTGTTCCAACAGAAGTGAAAAAAAAAATGTATGTGAATAAAAAGGAGTTACGAAACTTTCGCAAATTACGAGCTTTGTGCTTTAGGATTTTGGTGCAGGAAAAAATGTGTATAGAAATATAAACTATATACGTTTTGAGAACAATGGTAGAAATTCAGGGCAGCTCGGCTTTCAATGCGAATGCAAAATGAAAAATCAATATTTAATATCAAGTGGCACGAGAAAACAAAAACAAAAATAAAAAAAAATAAGCCTACTATAAATGCTCGATGATGATTGCGAATGTTTCATTTATTATATATTTATTTTATTTACTCATAGATGTCATTTCATTAAATTAATTGTTTAATCTGTGAAATGAATGTGATTTATATTCAACAATACTTTACTAATTTATCTAACAAATCTTGCAATTAATTACTTAATAAACAGTTCAAATTTGCGCAAATTATACCAAAGCACATTTCCTTTAAGTTTGGCAATAAATTGTAACATTCTCATATTTCAAATGTAGATATCGCTTTCGCAAACTGCAATAATACAAATGAATGCGTTGACTTTATATACATTGTACATGCATCCGATTCGTATCGTAAATTGTCCACGAAACAAGCGAGAGATACGATGACTTTGTTGTCCGACCATAAATAATCGCGAAAACAATTGATGAATTTCACGCCAATTCGGCGCGTTCCAATTTTTTTGTTCTCTCTCCGCGAAGTTATTTTGTTTGTTTTGTTTCGTTCATCGCGGTTTGTTTGATTTATGCAAGAGCTGACACGCGCCTATCGAAAAATCGTGCTTTACCAACGAAAGATACAAAAAAAAATGTTGTTTGCCGATCGGATATCGGATGAAAACGATGCAAACCAAAAATTTCAAACCTTTTTTTTTTAGATCGATTACATAATCTGGAATTATTCAATTGGAAATACTGCAGGAAATGCAAAAATCAGGTTGTATGATGTACAAGATAATGATACAAAAAAATTGCAAGTTTGCAATTTTTCAGCAGATTTATGAATTTCTCTCAAACAAAAGTTTCAGCGTATCTACGGTGCTACGGAAGTTTTCGTTTGTTAGATAATATTTATAGAGTCTAAATGATAAATCTGTATTACGTAATTTATGATATTGAAGTTCAAGAAATGGATCAATTAAAAGATATTGATGTTGAAGCATCAACAACATTCCATTGGAATCATTTCCTTCCTACGCGTATATCTCTACGTGTTTTCTTTACTTCGTTCACTCTTGTTTTCATTAATATTCCACTTTGCAGTCTATTCTTACATTCTTTTGTTTACAGCCTTCTATTCATAGAGAGTTTCGCTCCGGCCGCGCCGTTAAACCCATTCATACCGGTCCGAATTAAAGTCCTTTAAATTCCTGCTCCAGCGCGGTCACATAATTGCACGCGCTTAATTAATTAAAAGAATTCATCGACCAAAAAGTAAAGAGAGTTATTTATTGAATTAATTGAATGTTTTCAGGATTAAACCCATTCATTCTGAAAGAATAAAGAAGTTCGTAAACAGTTTCGCGTGGGATTTGCGTTTGGCTTTCAGAAGATGCGGCTGCATAACTCAATATGCGAGGATTTTCAAAAAGGGCTTTACAAAATCCGCAACGTCACACATAATAGAAGAGATGCACTCGGTTATTACTTCACGACGTCCACCGTATCGAAATGTGTATATTATATTTACAGAATTTGTATTTCCTTTTCCTTGGTTGAGAATGAGAGTGTGGCGATGAAGGGTGGAACGGATGGAAATCACGTAGTGAAAATAGGGAATGCGAAAACGTGTCGTGGAGATAGGTGGGTTTCGGGGAAGAAAGTGGCGCCCGATTATTCAGCACATTGATCCAATTTTGTTGAGAAGTCCTGAAGTTGCAGACGTCGCCAACAATTCTAAAACCTTTCAACATACACAGAATAACAGCCACCAACCATTTCAGATTGTCGGACTTAAATATTCATTTCGACATTTTGGGGGGAATGCTGAATTAATCAGGCGAGATTGCGGAGTTTCCCACCCATTGTCAATGCTGAAACATTCAACAACTCTCGCCCATTTAATGTGATTTCAGGCGATCCCAGATTTCACTGATCAATACGGCTATGAATCAAACAAAGAAGCACAAAAACAAAACATTATATTATATAATAATTAATGAGACAATGTATATTATTATTATATATAAAAGACGCAGTCTAGATTTACGAGACAATTTAAAAAATATTATTATATAATGTAAAAGATGCACTATATTTCAAACTCAATTTATTTATGTAAAAATATTATAAGTTTTCGTAAAATACTAAACTCAATTTGTAGTATGAATAATATCAAGCGATCTATTTTCTTGAATATATTTTGTTTTTCTATACTTATTAAATTAAGATTTACGTAATTCCTCCACTGGTGAGAATGTAAAGAAAAATAATGTAAATACTCTTGGAATTCCGTATTTGGTTTTGTATACAGACTAATTCAGGATTAACATGCGACACGCAGCGGACTTATTGAATTAAGTCGACATTTATTATCAAGGATCGAGAAGCTTATTGGTCCTACCGCTGCACCTTACCTCTCTCTCTGTCAACCCACAAACAAAAGCAACACACACGCAAGTGAAACTTGTGTAATTGCAAAACCGAATTCGCATTAGGTGTGCCGGTAATTCCGTTAAACCCCAAGATATTCTGTAGGTGTTATATGTTTGTGAGAGACTCTCTCCAACACTCTCACTCTCATATATATATATACACACATCTATGTGTGTGTATTTGTATGCTCAAGTGTATTTACTTTGCGGAGATTGGTGTTCGAGTTAACGCCAGCGCGAATTATTGTTTCCAAAACAGAATTGCTTCGAGCAGCGGAAAGTGCACGAAGCCCCGGCGCCTCCACCGCAAAACCATACCCGCAGACCCTTCATAAACCCACCTCTCCGCCCTCAACAAAACCTGGCCAACTGGACGGTAATTTAACGTCCACGTTGGCGGCGACAGCTATCACAACGAAAACTGCAAAGTCCTTATTTTTTTTTATCACTTGTGTAATGTAACACATTTTTCTTTATTTCTTACTTTAAATTGAACTACTTGATTTTGAATTACAATGCTGCAATTTATAATCAAAATAAGTGTGTTGAATAAGTTATAGTTCTACATTTCATTTGTTTTTTTTATAACCTAATTAATTTGACTGGTAATGATAAAAATATGAAAAATTTGTTAAATTTCAATCAAAAACTATAATTTTTATATAGAAAGATGAAAGATAAACAATTATTATTAGTAAGTTTAACAAATGTTATTATTGTACAAGAAGCTTCAAAATTTCCTTGTTACATTTTTGATTCATTGGTTATCGAGTAATGAAATGAAATGCGAAGACTTGAAAAAAATATGAAAAAAATTGCTAAATTTCAATCAAAAACTATAATTTTTATATAGAAAGATGAGCGCTATCAATTTACTTCTTTAATTTGCATGTTAATTGATGAAATTCGTATGTGTGGTTATTGAGTAATAAAATAAAATGTGAAGGCATAATAGAAAAAAGAAAAAATCGGTTATTCGCTATAATTGCGTAACAATTATTATATCAATTTTAAGAGTTAATTAGTAGAAAATTGATTAATTACAAGGGAATTGAATGCATGAATAAGTTTAAGCAATCTTTAAGTCAGTACTATTCAATGGGTATTAAAAAAATAATATAATAATACCGAATTTATGAGAGAAATATTCTTGTTACTCCTTAATCCAATTTCATTACACAAAAAAAACGAAACTAGTATAAATCTCATGGTATTGAAAAGGTCATAGTTTTATCTTTAATTTGCATGTTCTTTCATGCTTTCATTTCAATCAAAAACTATATTTTTTATATAGAAAGATGAGCGCTATCAATTTACTTGTAATTTAATTATAAAATGTATAAAAAAATAGAGTTTTTCAGTTAAATCCCAAAATAAAAAAAAATCTAAAAATCAGTTGAAAGTTTGTCAATATTTTAAAATTTCGATTATTAACTGCTATTATTTGGAGATTTTTTGCTTGCATAAGAAATATATTAAGCTTATAGGAATTTTTAAATTAAAGCAAACACAACCTAATTAATTTGATTGGTTATCGAGTAATGAAATGAAATGAGAAGACTTCAAAAAAATATGAAAAAATTTCTAAATTTCAATCAAAAACTATAATTTTCATATGGAAAGATGAGCGCTATTAATTTACTTGTAATTTAATTATAAAATGTATAAGAAAATAAAGTTTTTTAAGTTAAATCACAAAATTAAAAAAAAATATCTAAATATCCGTTGAAAGTTTGTCAATATTTTAAAATCTCGATTATTAACTGCTATTATTTGTAGATTTTTTGCTTGCAATAAGAAAGTTATTAAGCTTATAGGAATTTTTATATTAAAGCAAACACATTTTGTCATTTTGTTAAATTTTCATTGGTATTTGATTCAATTTTTTTTTGTAATGAACTTAACGCCTACTTTAATAAACAATTATTGTTAGTAACTTTAACAAATGTTAATGTTAAATTTATTTATTATATTTTCGGTGCATTGGGTCACACTTTACGTTCAATTATTATTTTTTTTTTAAATTTCTGTGATGCACTTATCGTCTGTTTTAATGAACTATTAAACTTCGCACAGGGAAGTGTTAAAATGGGGCGCGGCATATTCACATATCAAAGTTCACGGATGAGTAATTGAGTTTTAATTAGTAATTAGTGGGGATGCGCGCGCGCGGGGGGTTGAGGGGGTGCTCTTTGCCATCCGCCGCTGCATTTAATACTTTAATGCGATTAAAGGTGGAAGCACCATAAATTCGAACTTTGATTTCCGCTTCCGGCTTCTATCGCGCACAGAATTCCACCCAAACAAAAATCATCCAAAACCTCCGATTATAATACTGACCATGGTGAATATGGAAATTGGAAAAGGACGTCGCTTAAAAAACCATTTGCATTTTAAACTTGCACCTTTTCTGGACTCAATAAACTGTTAAGCTTTGCGATTTTTCTTCTGAAATTGAAGGTTGGATCATTAAGTTGATATATATTTATGTGTGTAAAATGCAGAGATAAAAAGGGAAAGAGAAGAGATTAATCGACGTCTCTAGATTATCCTTCTCCCATTACGGGAAGGCCGTAATTCCCTAACGCTAACTTTATTTTAAAACAGGGGCGGCGGCCTCCCACGAAAAACAAACACGTAATAAAGAGTGAATGGAATCGGGGCCGGCCGGGATGATGTAATTTATTATCCATCCAGTGACATCCACGTACTGCGTTTGTTTTACTTTTTATACAGTACAAAAAAAGAAAAAAGGAGAACCATCCCCTATTTTCTTCTCCCTTTTGTTTTTGTATTTTATTTTCGCAAGATCCGTTTTCGTTTTGTTTTTTTGGTTTCAGGAATGCCTTTGGTGTATTGTTTTGTTTTTTATCTGCGGCGAGCAGCCCGAGGACTAAACACACGTTGATCCAAAAAGGGGATGTAGAAGAAAACAGAAGCAAACATGGATATGGCTTTAGTTGACCCTTCGAAATCTCTAAAATAAATAAACAAATCGGGTTTATATTTACCCACCTCTCGCAACTATTAAGCTTAAAGAAAAGGGAATACTAAGTGTTATGAAACGAACTGCGATAATTGGAAACCGACGAAATTGAAGTAAACTTAATTAACCTATCTCCGGTTTTTGTTAAAAAAAAAAGTGGACGCGTTGGGCGTAAAAGGATTTCAAAGGACGTGACTGTGAGAACTACTTCACAATCCAATCTAAGTATTCGTTGTTGCAACGATTCTCCGCACGTCGATACAAAAACTTTCTAGACAAAAACTATTGCTCGTCTAATTGTTTCCTAAATTCCCAAAGCATTTGTTTCTTAAGTGAAAATAAGTACACATTCCAATTTACGTTTTTTTATAATTTATGAGAGAAATATTTGTGTTATTTCTTAATCAAATTTCAATACACAAAGAAACGGAACTAGTATAAATCTCGTGGTATTGGAAAGACCAAAGTTTTATCTTTAATTTGCATATTCATTGATGAAATTCGCATGCTTGGTTATTGAGTAATAAAATAAAATGTGAAGACGTGAAAGAAAAAGGAAAAAAATGGTTATTCGCTATAATTGCGTAACGATTATTATATCAATTTTAAGAATTAATTAGTAGAAAATTGACTAATTACAAGGGAATTTAATGCATGAATAGGTTTAAGCTATCTTTAAGTCAGTACTATTCAATGGGTATTAAAAAAAATAACATAATAATACCGAACTTATGAGAGAAATATTCTTGTTATTTCTTAATCCAATTTCATTACACAAATAAACGGAACTAGTATAAATCTCGTGGTATTGGAAAGGTCATAGTTTTATCTTTAATTTGCATGTTAATTGATGAAATTCGTGTGCGTGGTTATTGAGTAATAAAATAAAATGTGAAGACGTGAAAGAAAAAGGAAAAAAATCGGTTTTTCGCTATAATTGCGTAACGATTATTATATCAATTTTAAAAGTTAGTAGAAAATTGACTAATTACAAGGGAATTGAATGCAAGAATAGGTTTAAGCTGTCTTTAAGTCAGTACTGTTCAATGGGTATTTAAAAAAATAACATAATAATACCGAATTTATGAGAGAAATATTCTTGTTATTTCTTAATCCAATTTCATTGCACAAAAAAACGAAACTAGTGTAAATCTCATGGCATTGGAAAGGTCATAGTTTTATCTTTAATTTGCATGTTCATTGATGAAATTTGTGTGTGTGGTTATTGAGTAATAAAATAAAATGTGAAGACGTGAAAGAAATAGGAAAAAATCGTTTATTCGCTATAATTGCGTAACGATTATTATATCAATTTTAAGAGTTAATTAGTAGAAAATTGACTAATTACAAGGGAATTGAATGCATGAATAAGTTTAAGCTATCTTTAAGTCAGTAGTATTCAATAGGTATTAAAAAAAATAACATAATAATACCGAATTTATGAGAGAAATATTCTTGTTACTTCTTAATTAAATTTCATTACAGAAAATAGACGAAACTAGTATAAATCTCGTGGTATTGGAAAGGTCATAGTTTTATCTTTAATTTGCATGTTCTTTGATGAAATTCGTGTGCGTGGTTATTGAATAATAAATTAAAATGTGAAGACATGAAAAAAAAATGGTTATTCGCTATTATAGCGTAACGATTATTATATCAATTTTAAAAGTTAATTAGTAGAAAATTGACTAATTACAAGGGAATTGCATGTATGAATAAGTTAAAGCTATCTTTAAGTCAGTACTATTCAATGGGTATTAAAAAAATAACATAATAATACCGAATTTATGAGAGAAATATTCTTGTTACTTCTTAATCCAATTTCATTACACAAATTAAACGAAAATAGTATAAATCTTGTGGTATTGGAAAGGTCATAGTTTTATCTTTAATTTGCATGTTAATTGATGAAATTCGTGTGCGTGGTTATTGAGTAATAAAATAAAATGTGAAGACATGATAGAAAAAGGAAAAAATCGGTTATTCGCTATAATTGCGTTTCGATTATTATATCAATTTTAAGAGTTAATTAGTAGAAAATTGACTAATTACAAGGGAATTGAATAAATGAATAAGTTTAAGCTATCTTTATGTCAATACTATTCAATTGGTATTAAAAAAATAACATAATAATACCGAATTTATGAGAGAAATATTCATGCTACTTCTTAATCAAATTTCATTATATAAATAAACGAAGTAGTATAAATCTCGTGATATTGGAAAGGTCATAGTTTTATCTTTAATTTGCATGTTCATTGATGAAATTCGTGTGCGTGGTTATTGAGTAATAAAATA
>NW_017096789.1:9875-26918 GCF_001412225.1 Nicrophorus vespilloides
TTGCGTAACGATTATTATATCAATTTTAAGAGTTAATTAGTAGAAAATTGACTAATTACAAGGGAATTGAATGCATGAATAGGTTTAAGCTGTCTTTAAGTCAGTACTATTGAATGGGTATTCATGGCTAGGGCGATGATGATTATGTCGACGATGATGATTATTGAAGACGTTTTGGGTAGGAAAGATCCCTATTTAAGCCATTTGGGCGTTATTGAAATTGGATAATAATATGTGTGTGTGTGCGTCGTCGAGAAGGCTGCGGCCGTTAGTAATAAAGGAGCGACGAATTCCAATAAGCGTGTGCGTTTGGGTGGGTAGTTCCAAACATGCATTTCTATGGAAAACCACCCCCAAATTTAATATCGCATTAAGGGCGTACAGTATGCGTGTGAGGATATGGAGTGGAAGGAGAAGACGTGAAATGAGCATTCACTCATCCCCGAACGATAAATATTCCAATTCGTAGGCGGCCATGATATTTACCCCCCCGACAACGTCGTTATCGCATTTCTTATGTTTATACCCTCGCACCCCAAAACAGGCAGCAGCAGCGCCCTCTTGAATTTTAATACCATGTCCCCTCACACGAGCAGACGGACCAAAAAACTGCTTACCATGGAAACGTGTTTGGCTCTATAAATATCACCTGCAAAGCATAAACATATATAGTCGAAGGTGTAGTTAAAGTTTAGTGAAGAGATGAAGAAAAAGAAATGAACGAAGTAAATGTACACACGATTCGGACCTTTGCTGTGCATGTAGTGAATGAGTAGAGCGGACGAAATCCACTGCAGTTAGTTGCAATATATTTTAATTAGGGCAGTCCTCTCTCTCTCCTCGCGTAATTCAATTCCTGAATCCGATAGGATTAACAGCCCGGATCATCCCAATCTTGTCATCATTAAAACTTTGCCAATTCAAAAACTTAGTAATTAATTCCGATAACTGATTAATAAGATGTCCCTGTATTCCTTCTTTTTTCCCCCAACATAATCACAGCACTCTTTAGCAAACTTTGATAAATTATTTAAATAGAATAAACGCACGTGCAACAGATACAGATTAATTAGTAAAGTTGACCCGAAACGGATTTAGTTTTATTATTATTTATTATTAACTACTACATTTAGTATTCATAGCAAATATATATTAATGAATGCTCTCTCCGTCTTCACTTATATAATTTTTAACGCAATTTTTTACGTCTCTTTCTCGTTACAAACCGTGTAAATCATTTAATTCGTTCACGCGTCGCATACTTTGCAACTTTTAATGAGTTGTCTCTAATTATTACAGATTACGTAACATTTCTTTTTTTTGCTGTTATCTGCGACTTTCAAGCGATTATTACACTAAAATTAATTTCAAATTTATCTTTACACACACACACAAAAAATAGTTTTTAAGTTTAAGAAAAATGATTGCTTTCTTGAACCTATTTAGGAGAAGAAAATGTAATTTTTTTCCACGAGGAATGTTTTTTTTTCTGAAACGGTTTCTCAATTATTTGTGATTCGAGGGTTTCCTGGAAAACCTGCATTTTCCCATCGACATTTCCATTATTAAATCACGGTCACAATTCTGATTCGAAAAAATTATATAAAAAAAAAATTAGAATGAAAAGTTGAAATGAAACGAAACGAAACGAAAGAAACAAATGAATGAAACGATTGAGCGAAAATAAATAAACGAGCAACGACAAATTTGCACGTGTCAAACGCAAAGCCTCTGCGATCGATTTTCGCTCAGTCAACCAAAAAAAAAAAACAACCCGTGTCGATTATGTAACGCAGTTATGCAACGCGGAAAATGCAAATCGACGGAGAATTTAATTATTGCTTGCTGATCGACGAATCCGAAAACAATAAAAATTCAAAAGCTTCTGCAACGCAAGGATTTTATTGTTGATTTTTTTAGGATAAGGTTAGGTTAGGTTCATCTTATGGAAGGTTAGGTTTTTGTTACATAAACTTAACATAAAGGTTAGGTTTCTGTTACATAAACATGACATAAAGGTTAGGTTTCTGTTACAGAAACATAATATAAAGGTTAGGTTTCTGTTACATAAACATAACATAACAGCTCAAGGATTTTATTGTTGATTTTTTTAGGAAAAGGTTAGGTTAGGTTCATGTTATGGAAGGTTAGGTTTTTGTTACATAAACATAACATAAAGGTTAGGTTTCTGTTACATAAACATGTCATAAAGGTTAGGTTTCTGTTACATAAACATAACCTTAATAAAAAAAGAAACAATGAAATTCATGGATAATCCGTTTTATTAAATAAAAAGATTGTAAAATATTTTAATGCTTTAGTAGCTTCTGCAGATCGAAGATTTTATCGTTTTTAAGGTTATGATTATGTAACAGTTTGATTACAAAGGTTCACGATTGGATTAATCTCAGGTGCGACGATGAACATGAAAAAAAAAGTATGATTGGAAATCAATCAATAAAGTTGGAGTGTTTTCAGCCGGTATTTTTCCCATTAATTAGGGAAAGTTAATTACCGGATTATGTTGATATTCTGCACTCATTAATCGGGGAGCAAATGGAGCGAACGAAATGCGCTTTCCAGTTGGAAAATTGAACTGGATACAAAATAAAAAAAAATACAGAACAAAAATGTTTGTCTGGCTAATGTTTTCCGTAAAATTGCATAATGAAACGCAATTACAGACAAATTGTTTTAAGCTGCATCCGGCGTTGGTATAGATTCGCATATAATACGCGCATTGTTGATTATGAAATAACGACCGTTGTTCCATTTTCTATTTTCAGCTTTTTCCATCCGATTTTAATTAATCCTAATCGCGTTACACGGACCCAAATTAAATTATTCATCGTATGAACTGCAGTTTCCACTCCGTTTTTGTTTCATCCGTTCCAAAAAAAAAAACACAGTTGCTTATGTTTTATTCTTCAGATGTTCTTTACTAAGCACTGCTATTATTTGTTTGTTTCGTTCTTATTTTGGGCGGTGGATCGATGGATCTTAAATTGAGTTATCTTGTACGTGGTTTTCCTTTGGATACATATATATGTTATAAAGAGGGCCTTGGGGCATTCACTCAATCTTCGTTCGAATCAATCAGACCTAATGGGCCGACGCTACGTTGCATTTGCATTTCGGCGGAAAACCTGTATATATATACACATCGATCCCTCGTTCCACTTGGAGTCCGCAAAACGGGAAGGCTTTCAGCTACATCACTCCTCGCGTTATATTTGGGAGAAGAGCAGAGAAATCACTTACAATTGATGCGTATTTGCTACGAAGTTTTACCGCATCCGAAAGATGAACGGAAACTTTTTACTTTGAAAGATTATCCAGTCCTCATTTTTCATTATTAAATGACATACGTCTATTTAAACAGGAAATTCCTTATTTAATGCTTCAGATCAGGGAAATTGTTAAAGATAAACCAATTTATATTGTTGTTTCTTTGTTTTTCCAGCTTCAATTTGGTGAAATTTCCTATTTAAAAAGGTAAAATTTTAATTAAAATCAATAAACAAAAAAGTAATTAGTCTTATATTTTATTAGTTAATAACTAGAAGTGTAATGACTTAATTATAGCTAAATTTATGAGCTTTTCTTTGGATATTTTACTAAATTTGTATATTTTCTTGTTTTTTTTTTGTAATAAGCTACACAATTTCATAAAATCTTTTCATTAACGATTTAATGTATATGTTAACTACTTCATACGCTAATTACAAGTAAAAATGCTATAATACTAAATATATTGGCTTTAATTTGATTACATTATTAAATTTGTAACTTTTTTTGCAAATAAATTTTAAAAAACTTTTAAAAAAAGTTATAAATATATAATGTTTTAATGAATAAGTCAACAACTACATAAGACAAATCCAATTAACAATGCTCTAATTGATTATAAATGTACAGTCTTAATTTTCATTATATTACTAAATTTGTATATTTTCTTGTTTTCTTATAATAAGCCATCAAATTTCAAAAAAAAAAAACTTTTGTAAATGCTTCAAAAAATGTAGTCTCTTTATGTTTAAGTCAATTAACAATTACAATTAAGAAGATTCTAATTAAACAGAAATATGCAGGTTTTAATTTCATTATTTTACTAAAAAAAAAACCTTTTACTAATGCTCTAAAAATGCAGTTTCTTTATGTTTAATGTATAGGTCAACAACCACATACGCTAATTATAAGTAACAAGACTCAAATTAAAGATACACATGTAGGCTTTAATTTCACAATATTATTAAATATGAATCTTTTCTTGTTTTCTTATAATAAGCTAACAAAATTCTATAAAACCTGTAATTGATGCTCCACAAAAAGTAGTCTTTTTATGTTTTAATGTATAAATCAACAACTTTGCTTTAATTTCATTATATTTGCTACATTTTTATGTTTTAATGATTATTTTGTAATAAGTTGAAATGCAGCGTCTTCACGTTTCAAAGTATTACTCGACAACCACGCACATTAATAACAAGCTTGAATACTCAAATTAAAGCTTAATGTACAAGCTTTAAGATATTATATAGGTATTACCGTTTTCTTCTAAAACAAACTGTTAATATTTAACTTATTATAATTGAATAAAATTGAAAATCAAAGAACTTGAAAGTCTGAAATACACACGTGTCTGGCTGTACAAAGCACACTAAATACATTACATACATTTGAAGATATATTGAAAGGTATTGAGAGGGGAAAAAGCAGAAATAAAAGATACACACGAGGGAGAAAACGAAGGAGTACGTGAAATATCGCCAGTGAAGGCATTCCCAATTTATTTCAATAAAATACAAGCGCACTTAAAAGGGATTGAAAACTCTCTTTGACCGCAATAAATTGCCATTGATAAAGTTGGAAATATCGCAACAGTTATTTGCAAAAGATTTCTGAAATTTATCAAAAACAGGAAATTTCGATTGGAAACGTTAATTGCATAATCGCTGTCTGTAATCGCGCTGAGCTGTGCAGTATCTGAAGCAGTTTCAATCTTGAGGGTTTGTATTAATTATCTAATGCACATCTCGAGATGAGAAGATATCAGAAACGAGATGATATATCAGTTCGGGATTTGCGAGATGTTTACCATAGGACAATGCGGCGTCGACGTGGCACTACGCTAAGAAATGCCAAGATTTTTTTCTTTCATTCTTTCAACTTCTTTCTTGCGTTTGTTTGCCTTCATCGCTGCAGAATGAATGAATGCCAGCCATTTTTCAACCGAGAACTAATATGAAGATGACAACGGAGCTGCGAGGATTCCCTAACGCTTCGAAGCACAATTTTTAAAACTTGTTTCTTACTTCCTTTTTTTATTAAAAATAAACCGGATATCCGGGGATTACACGACGTTTACCTGGTACACAGTTGTTACGTCTTCCAGATGGAATGAAATTGCAGCATCCTTTCACAACTTGATTGATGATACTGCGACAATTCAGAAAACTTATAAAAACAGAACAATTTTACTATCGTATTATTTGACTTGAAGTCTAAACCTATTCGCGTTTAGAAATTATAAATTATGAGAGAAATGAATTTTCTATAAATAATTGCTTTTCAACTTTTAATAAGGTGAATATTAAGTAAACAATGTATTCAAAGAAACGCTTGTAATAATGAACGAAAAACATGTTTTCATCTCGAATTAAAACCAATAAAAAAAAAGACTGCTTTTCCTTCGCGAAAGTCATTAAAACTGAGAATCTTTGAACCGAAAGCCGTCTAGACAATATTTATGCAAATGCGCTCCTTCAGTTTACTCCTTTCTTCAGCGTTTGGAAGGTGGTATTACCTTTTTTTTTTGACCGACGATCCTCTTTTTTTTTTGTTCCACAACACGCTTCCAATTTAATTTCAGGAGGCTCAGCAGAACAGTAATTAATAAGACTACGAGTGGAAAGAAGATGTATAGGGTGGATCACGAAAAAAAAAATGAAGAAGGGTGGGCGGCGTGTAATGAACTTTGCGATAGAAAATTCATTTAGCAAAGATCGTAGTAGAGTTTTTTTGGTCACTTTTTTTTGTTGTCAATTAAGGAGATTGGCGTTTTAATTATGTGAGGATTTCTGAATATTTCATGCGCAATTGATCTTCTGTAATTCTGCTGGAAGTAAATTACGTTTGGCTTTGTTTAGTTATCAGAGATGCAATCGAATGATAACTATTTGTTATCATCGTTACTAAATTTCCTTCTATTTCATAACAGAATCGATCAAAGTAACTAGGGTAAAAAAAGTAATTATCAGATAAAAAAAAATGTAGCAAGAAAAAGCAAAACTTTTACGATAGTAGTGGACTAACTTAGCGTTACTTTTTCTTTTCATTTTCTGTCCTCTGTCTACATTCTGGAAAGTGCCAAAAACGAAACTTATTCGTGCAAGATTGATGAACGAGTTAAATGGGATTTAATAGGATTTCCTTCGAGTCCCTTTTCCATGACTTATAGCCTATTTCTTTAAGAAAACAAGAAGGAAAAAAAATAGACTAAACCCCTTTTTATACGTCCACTCTCACCTTCCATTTACTTTTTTTTTATATTTCTTCAACTCCCACATATCAAATGTTTGGCTTATTCGAGAAACGTTTCGTTTTATCGAAGAACTGCGGACGACGAAGAAATCCCCAGATTTTAGAACTAACCACATCTGTTGCTTTTCATATAAAAGAAACGAAAAAAAGAACTTTTCTTTCGTTTAAAAACTTACTTGTTTCACTTATATCATGATAATAAACTCATTCTAATTCTAGTCTAGTCATATAACTTATTAAATCATTTATATTTGTAAAATTATTAAAAAAGTTGAAATTGTTATTAAAATTTTCAATTTTCAATGACACAAAGCAAATGAAGCTTATTTTGTAATAAAAATAAAATTGAAGAGAGAATAAAATCGGCACGTATAAAATTTCTCGTTTGCACAAACAAAATTGATTGGCGTTGGATTTCACACAAAAAAAAAAATGTGAACACAGAAGGCGTTGCAAATAAAATAAATGAAGCTCGAAACGAACAATTTAATTACATCCTCGTGTTTGTTTCCATCCTTTTTCAACGTTACCATACATTACATTCGCGTTTATTCCTCGTTCTCTCACGTTCTTTTTTTTTCATTTCCATTACATTTTGCAGTCTCCTTGCCGGAAGGACCGTGCGAAAACTGGACATTTATTTACTCTACCCGTGTAAAACACACAACGCTTTTCCTGAAAAAACAAACAAATGCCTGCAAACATAAAAAAAATGAATAAAATACAAGGAAGACTCGTTTTAATTTGCGGTAGTCATTAAAAAGCAGAGGGAAAATGTAGTCAAAGTATTCAATTATTTGGCGCGAGCGAGTTCGGATCGCCGCCGGCGATGGCGCGAAATTTGAATAATGTTTGCGCAAACACGAGCACCTGCGTTTAATCCTAATCCGGATGGTAATTTGCAGAAAATTAACAAAAGGCGAGCATCGGCTTAATGGAAATTGAACAAGTGCTTTTCGACGGTTAAGATCCGCGCACCTCCTTCTGTCCGAGCTGTAAACGACGGCGTTAAAATTAAACGATGACGTAAGTTTCCAAAAGTGCATATGGAAAAGAAGTTGGAATTGCGAGCGGCAAAGTTTGAAAATTAGATAACGCGAATTTCGGAAAGGAAACTAATGGGGAAACAGTAGTGTATCTGCTGATTGTGCATGTTTGAGCATTATCGAATTTGCGAGTATCGCAACAAAACTAGTTTGCAAGTAACAGTAACATTGGTTATTGGAGACAATCTGGTTCTTCGTGACAAGAAACTTCGGTTACGCCTATACGAGTCTTCGTCTGAGAGTTACAGTTTCGCTATTTCGTGGGATCTGCTTACGTCTCGTTGTGTGAGGTCAGGTGGGATGATGTTTCGCGGCACAATCCGACAGAATTGGATTAGTTTATCCGGGCACTCAGATCCATCCCTGTTCCTTCCAGTTTACCGTTACGAACTGAGCGCACGCATCGGATGAAAAGTTGCCGTCATCCGTTTCGCGGATAAGAGGATCCTCAGACAATTGGATCCATTTACAAAACCCATCCCAGTCAGCCGAGACGCTTATGTAACTGGAGTGCATTGTCTCTGCAGGAGAAGACACCCGAATTGGATTAAATACACGTGTATTCTCACGGCACAAACTAAAACCGCAGACGAATCATCCACACTCCAAACAACACAAATACTAGAATCGAATATACAATTTTCTGTTAAACAACGTGATTTCTTATACAATTCTAAAGCAAAGATATTTACGAGAAAACACAAAAAGATATTGAGTTTTATATCATTTTTACCGAACGCTGCATTTTTTCGTTTATGCTCCGCTTTCTTTGAGCTCGAGTTCATCTGATGTTCGGAGCGAGAAGAAGGAAAAACAAATTTCGAAACATGCAGATGGAATAATGCGGTCGGCGCTTTTCTCCATTGAAGAAACGAAACTCGATAATCCGGTCGTTTGTTCTTGCTCGTTTCTTTATTTCGGGAATGTAAAGTGAGGCCAAACCAAGAGATATTGGAGAATTATTCTATGTTAGATTTGGAATGCGCCGGGTCATCAATACTTTGTTTTTAAGTGCTACATGTAAATTCAAGAAAATGTATGAAAGTTGAATGTAAATATATAAGATTAAGATTATGTTAAAGAATGAAGAGATATAAAAGAAAAGTACATTTCCTGGTAACAAAATAAAAGGAAAGATTTTAGATATATAGAAAACAATAAGCGGATTGTGAAGGGAGAAGTAAAGTATTCAAAAGATAAGTGTTTTGCATATGATAGAAAAAAAATGGAAAGAATTCATGCATCCTCGAGGATTATGAAAGTAAATATAATTTAGAAGCAAAAGACAGGATTTCAGTATTTGCAAATTTACTTAAATTTCTTAATAATTTTTGGAAAATGTTAAAAAACTTCAATGGAAAAGAAATATTGTTTTTTTTTTTGTAAATAAAGAAAATAAATATATAAAACAATTTCTTGGGTTTTTGTTGTTTTATTTATTTTATATAAAGAGAAAAATAAGAAATGGAAATACAAGGAAAATGTTCTGTGTTTTCCCGGAAAACGAGATGAAACATGAAGGAATGTGGATGAAGAAAATGAAAATAAAGGATAATATAAAAAAAAATATATGAGAAAAAATAGGAAGATATAAGGAAATGGGAAATGTTTAGTGAAAATGAAATATTTCTTTATGGAAAATGAGAAAAAAAAAATAAAACTTTTAACATATTTGACGAGAAAGAAAATAAACTGTATAGAAAGATTTTAAATAATTACAGAAATTAATGAAAAATATTGAATAAATATGATAATAGCTGGATAATGAAAGACAGAAGAAAAAACAATTTCAAACAAAGTAAGTTGTAAAAACTTTATACACCTTAAATATTCTTATGTATACTTAACATTCTTTTATACTATAAACTTCTAAAACTTTCCCTTTATTAATTTGTATCTTTTCAAGTGCAAATAACCAGAAAAAAAAGAAACTGTATCGTTTATAAATAATAAAGTTCTATATGAATGTGAACAATATCGGTTTTTGAATGTATTCTTGTGGCAGCAAACAACGACCGAAAACGATCATGAATTATACAACAAGCAAACATCGAGTGCATTGTGTTTGTGCAGCAGCGAGTTTGCCTACATTTTAGCTATTTGTATCGCACGCAATTTTGCCCCAATTACCCTTTATTCACCCTCGCATTTATTTAATTAAAATCAGCGCGCATTTCAGCACATAATTACAGTTTTACCATCAACATTAAATACTTCCAAGAAATATTGCTTATATTAAAAAAAAAACACTGTAATTAAAGCTTTGAGATATTTATTAATTAAAAAGTCTGGAATACTTATTTGAACTCAACTTTCCGCATTTTTAATACGAGGCCAAACAATTTTCTTTTCCGCCGATTTATTTACTCTTTTTTGATGCGGAATTTGCATTTTTACATAAACTTTTCCTCTTGCATATTTTTTTTGTCTACCCTTCGTTCCTTCTTTCTTGCACTTCTTCGGGTGGAGGAGGCCCGCGGGACATTGGCTAGAATAATAAAATCGAACTGTCTTCTTGTTTTTAAATGAAGCCAATGGAGGATCGTGTGGAATACGAACGAGACCCGAAGTATTCATAAGATTGAGAGAGATTTCGCATCCAATTTACCTCCTTTTTGTCTGCTGCATCTTGTTTACCTTGCTCCATCATTCATAAATTAAAGACGTTCTCCATTTCTTCACGAGTACACTCTTCAAATTCAAGTTTAAAAACATTAACGTTACGTCAGTCATTAATTACATATTTTGACACTACTGTTGCTCCTGGTAATTACGTCGACGTAATTCACTTTGTAATTGGTCACCATGGAGATTAATAACAACAGTGACAACTTCATTTGAATGTAAATTATACTGAAATATTCTTAACTAATAAAAAAGAAGTCTTCTATTGTTTTTTTACCAACTCTCTAGAAGTAATTTAGGTTAATATTATTTATGTTTATTTTTTGGTATAAAAATATGAGATGAATGTGCATAAAGAAAATTAGTTTTGCTTAAAATTCTGAAAGCTGTAAAGAAATTTATATCCGGTGTAACAAGAAAATAGTGCAGAAAATATCCTCGTCGTCAGTTTCGGGGTATATGAAGCGGATTGAATAACCGGCGCATCCATCTGTTCATCTCCCATCGTGCACACTGAAAAGTTTTACTATTCCATATAAAAATTTACTATACTTTAAACATTTATAAAGTATATTTACATTTACTTCTAAATCGATTATCGATTGAAGAAAACAAAATTACAAATTAGAAAGAACATAGTTTTATCTTTATTATGCATATTCAAAGTTGCAATTAGCATGCGTGGTTATCGAGTAATTAAATAAAATATGAAGAGATGAATTACTTGGAAAAAAAAAATAGTAAAAAATGCTAATACTAAAAATCCTCTACCATTGATGAATTATTAACTTGGAGTATAATTTGTATATAGTAAATAAAACTGATTTGTCCATATTATATAAAATTCTAATTGAAATTGATATAACCTAGAAATAAACAAAATTACAGAAAAACAAAGTAGTAAAGTTTCTTTTATGACAATTATTATAAATTTTATAATTGTAATTAGTTACTTCTAAATCGATCATAGATTGAAGAAAATAAAATTGCAAATTTTATATTAGAAAGAACATAGTTTTGTCTTTAGTTTGCATATTCAAAGTTGTAATTAGCATGCGTGGTTATCGAGTAATTAAATAAAATATGAAGACATGAATGACTTGGAAAAAAATAGTAAAAAATGCTAATACTAAAAAACCTCTAGTATTATTGAATTATTAATTTGGAATATAATTTTTACATAGTAAATAAAATTGAATTGTCCATATTATATAAAATTCTAATGAAAATCAACATAACTTCGAAAGATACAAAATTATAGTAAAACAAAGTAGTAAAGTTTCTTTTATGACAATTATTATAAATTTTCTAATTGTAATTATTAGCTTCTAAATCGATTATCGATTGAAGAAAACCAAATTGCAAATTTTATATTAGAAAGAACATAGTTTTGTCTTTAGTCTGCACATTCAAAGTTGCAATTAACATGCGTTGTTGTCGAGTAATTAAATAAAATATGAAGAGTTGAATGACTTGGAAAAAAATAGTAAAAAATGCTAATACTAAAAAACCTCTAGTATTATTGAATTATTAATTTGGAATATAATTTTTACATAGTAAATAAAATTGAATTGTCCATATTATATAAAATTCTAATGAAAATCAACATAACTTCGAAAGATACAAAATTATAGTAAAACAAATTAGTAAAGTTTCTTTTATGACAATTATTATAAATTTTCTAATTGTAATTATTTACTTCTAAATCGATTGTTGATTGAAGAAAACAAAATTGCAAATGTTTTATTAGAAAGAACATAGTTTTGTCTTTAGTATGCACATTCAATGTTGTAATTAGCGTGCATGGTTATCGAGTAATTAAAAAAAATATGAAGACATGAATGACTTTGAAAAAAAAATAGTAAAAAAATGCTAATTCTAAAAATCCTCTACCATTGTTGAATTATTAACTTGGAATATAATTTTATATAGTAATTAAAATTGATTTGTCCATATTTTATAAAATTCTAATGAAAATCGACATAAACTTGAAAGAAACAAAATTACATTAAAACAAAGTAGTAAAGTTTCTTTTATGACAATTATTATAAATTTTATAATTGTACTTATTTAATTATTTTCAAATACAATTACATAAAATTGAAATACGTACATTTAGTGTATATTATTATATAGAAATTTCCTCTTCATTGTTACTGAAAATGAATATTTGATTGAACGTGACGGGTATGAAACAAAATTAATAAACAGTAATTAAACGGTACCTGTTCGTAGACGTTGCACGTGTAATCCTAGTATGTATAGACTAGTATGGAAATATATATATAATGTAGTGTGTAAGGAACACAAAGGGGAATTAATCGTGCGGTCGGAGGCGGCTGGATTAATTCGATAAGTTCGCGCGTGTTATTTCCGTGTAATAAATGCGAGGGGCGTAATAATTCCTATACGTATGTCTAAATGTGTGTCTATATGCGCGAATTTGTGTGTCGGCCGCAGAGAGAAACGCCGGTATTTTTGCGGCGGCTGAATAATCGTTCGGCATTTGTCTTAAAGTTGCGGGCATTTTAGGAAGCGACTCACGTAAATATGCAGGAGGCTGCGGCAAGACAATTCATCCTAATTGTAGGGGGAAACACAAATTTTAAACCCATACAAAAGGAAATGCTCTCCACTTTACAATTGGAAACATTGTTCGTTACAAAGTGGTGGCACTGATCTATTCGGAAATGGAAATAATGTTTTGGAAGTGATACAAAGTGGATATAGTTAATTAACTATGTTATTTTCACGTCATGTACCGAAGATTTCAGATTTTGGTGTGAGGACACCTTTTGGAAGATATTCAATTACGATTCGCCTTTGTGGTCTTTAGCGAAAAGGAGCAGACGTTCATTAAGCATGCGGGATTCTGGATGTAATCGGAGGATCTGCGGACCTGGACTGCCTGTGCCTGTCCAACTTGGGATTACGACGATGCTTCTCGGTCACCGTAGGGGCTTTGTCATGTAATAGCTGTGGGCATCTTCGATTAATCACAGCATCCACCATCCCAGGACGCAACTTTTATAGTCTACTCCCAGTCCTTTCCTCTCCATCTATTTGTACACAAGGAATGGATTCACACACAACAAGTGACTTCATGACCCAATTCTGCTCCCTGCAGCAGCGACACGATAAATCACCGCTCCTTTTTATGCTGTACGTACAAGATACTTAACCTTCTCCCTCCGATTCGCTATAACTAAAAAAGTTATCTTCGTCCGCACAATGAAGCAAAACGCGATTTAGCTGCTCTAACATTATTATTATTACAGTAAGAAACATACAATGATGATGCAAAACAACAAGAAACACATAACACTATGCAACTCGTAATACATTAGAGCAGCTAAGATTAACGCTGAAACTAGGTAGCATTAAAACAAACTATTAAGAAAGATACATTGCAACAATTCAACAACCTATATTTATAGATTAATACTAATTGCAATAAAAATTGCAAAAAAATATAATTTACAAATACTTTTTTCAATCTGAGAAGAATAATAAGCAAAATTTTATTGAGAAAGAAGAAATTACCTAATAATCATTTATTGAATCTTCGAAAATCTTTTACTAAATACAAATATGACTTTGATTTTTCAATTACATCTTACATGAATTGGTTACAATAAATAACTAAATTCTCAATGAAGTTATACAACATAAATTTACACGAAAATATTCTAACAAATTTATGACTACTATTTCTGTTATATTTCTCTATTCTTTTAGGCTTTAACCTTAACAAAAAAAAGAAAAACTGTGTACCTGGCGCATCCATACGACCGTTATTACGGCAATAAACTGCTGCTTTTTTTTTCATACCAAGCTGTGTATGAAAAAAAAAGTGGTCCAGCGTATGCATAATGTATTAGATTTAAAAAAGAAAGTACGTATATATATATATTTTTTTTGTAAAAAAGTGGGCTATAAAAATAAATTAATTATTACGCCGTGAGCATAAAGTACAAGTTTTTTCTTCCCTTTTTCGTGTTAAATACTAAATATTTCTATGCAGAAAACAAGATTTATCTACGTATAAAAGTATAATGCTTTCACATATGCGCACACATTTCTCTAAATTATCGTAGTTTGTAAAGTTTTTATTGTACAACATTTCTTTGTTTCATAAATTGTAATTATAATTGTTGTATTTGATATTTTTTTCTTTGAAGTAATCCACATATTTTCGTTATTCTCAAATTTTCTAAAGAAAATATAAATGATTTTCTGTAATTCATGACTAAATTTATCATTTCATTTTATATAGTTCACTTTGTTTTTATAGAAATTGCCTAATTATCTAATTTTTTTGGTTTAATCTAATTAGATTTGTTAATTTTCTTATTGAAAGTTTCAAAATTAACAATTTATAATTAAATTATCATTTCTTTTCGCATTTCATGAAAAATGCAGTTGATATTTCAATGAAAATGTTCAAATGAAAATTGTTTTTCATTCTTTCGCAAAGATACTCGATCAACATTTTTTTGTTGTTGTCCTTTTGGTTTGTTTCCTGCAGGAGAAGGGAAGCACCAGAGTGTATCCAGCGACGTCCTTTGACGAAACGATCTCTAGTCCACATATAGAACCAGAGATAGAGAGAAAGAGACCAGATCAAACGGGGGGCAGATCGTTGCATATATACAATTAATTCGCAGAAACAGAGCCCTTCGGCCTCTTTGTTCCTTCCTCCGGCATTTCCTCCCTCTTCTGTAAAACAAACCGGGATGCGACGACCTCGTCCTGGTGCCTTTTCCAATTGCAGAGCCCTTTGTACTCGATTCTCCACCTCCACCCTTTGATCCAACTGATACTTATTAAATTAACCAATTACGCGTTGTAATTACAAATTTAAAAAAAAACACATCTACTATCGTTACCTTTGACCTTCACTTTATTTAAAGAAACTCGAGCTTATTTCACATTAATTACGTTTCCACTTACATTTATTATTACGAGACTTAACCGCCGCATAAATATGCAAATTTTCGGTCGAATGTGGGTGGTTTTTTTAGTTTAAAACGCTGAATACGTGAGCGACTGGAATTCGCAGTTTCTGCAACAGGAAAAATTATCAAACTACAGTTACAAAAACTTGTCTTTCGTACGTTGCGCAATCAAAGTTTGAAAAGAAAAGCTTCAACTTCAATTTTATTATACTTTGGTATAATTCTTATGCATTTGAAACACTTTAATTAAGCTTAATTAGATTACTTTAACTAAGAAATCTAATTTTTTTACATAATTATTCACATTTATTTGAAACTAAATTCATAATGCAATCTATATATAAATTATAAACGAAAACTTTATTAGTTTGTAAAAATTTGATTGATTTAAAATTTGATTTTTATTGATGCAAAATGAAGGGGAGGGAAGTGTGAATAATTAAAGCGCCGGAAAACCGATTGACAAATTGTTTCGTCCTGGTCGGACGAATCGATGTAGCGAGGCGTGTGTCATTAATAACGTTTTTCCCTTCGTTTTTTTCCTCTCTCGAGTGTTAAAAAGAAAAAACTTATTTTGATTTGTTCCTCGAAAGAGCGCACTTAAACGTGGAGCATTCGGCAGGTTCGATTGACGGCCTCCTCCAACGGTTGACAGAATGTTTAATTACATCCCATTTTTGTGTGTGTGTTCGTGTGTACACTTTATGTTTTTATTAGCTTTTTTTTCAATGGAAACTTGATGGAATTCAACAGCTACCACATAATTATATACAAAAGAGAGAAATGCCAAGTGTTTACTTTTCTTTCATAAAACAACAATTGTAATCCCATTGTTCGAACTTTACAAAAGTTGACAATTGCATCAAAATTAATAATTGAAATCAACTATTGTTTTTTTCATATTCAAACTTAAATCTAATTAAACGAGTTTACATTTGTTGCAAAGAATATGAATAGTTCTTGAAAACAATTAAATTTGTCTTCATAAAAATATCATCGCGATTTTTTTCGCTTTTCATTTCTCGCTTGTAAGAGAAGTATAAAAAAATTGTATAGAATGTTTGAGATGAAATGAAATGCTGCGAAATTGAAGCAATATATTATACAATAAAAAAAAACTACAAATACTTCTAAGAGCAATGTAACTGCGTGTGTGAGAGGGGAAAACGCGAATGTTTCGCGAAAACCGATCTATTTTTATGTAAGGTTTACACGTACGGCGGCTCCTCCGCAAAAATGCATAAAAGACAATTTCACATTTCCGCCGTTTCTCTCCATAAAAGCGAACGAAACGTTAAAAATAATCTGAAAAGAAATTGTATGAATATACACGTGCTTCCATTAATATTGCCATCGCGTTATTTTCTTAGTTATTAAGTTATTAATCAATGTTGTGGATCATTAATTAAGGGCACTTTGCGTTCCGGTAATTTGATATTTACAAATTGGTAGGAAAATGGTTAAAGAACACGCGAGATTGTGCAACAGAGAAAACGTTAAAGTCACGAAATCTTTTAATGCTTTTATCCGACATCTAATTACGAATTATAACGGATTTTATTTAAAAGAGATGTGAACTTTGGTCTGTAGCCAAATACCAATCAAATAAAAGCAGTGTTTTCACATTTCATTGATTTACTCGAAAACTATAATAGATAGAATGAATTCAATATATGCACATGAAAGCTGAATGTTTGGGGAATGTAGCAAGTATCGATATATTACTGTGGTTTTAGCCGTTTGGCTGTAATTCGTGTTCAAAGTTTAAAAAATGCTCGAAAAAGCAATGTTTTTACATTTAATTGATTTTCTCGAAAACTATAATACATAGAAAGAATCCAAAAAATGCCTATGAAAGCTGAATGTTTGGG
>NW_017096790.1:0-18585 GCF_001412225.1 Nicrophorus vespilloides
TTTGTAAAATTTTTCCGTATAAATTTAGAAGGAATATGTTAAGATTATATTTTTCTGAAATTTAATAAACTTGTCTATGATTGCTAACGTTTTTATAAAATTATGAATAAACATTTCAGAAAGAATATAGTAAGACTAATTATTTTTTCTGAAATTTAATAAACCCTTTTTTATGCGATTTTCGGTATATTGTTACTCATTGATTTAGTTTTATGCGGTTTTAAAAAATTATGGAACGTATCCTTTATTTTTATACGTGTGTCTAGTCCTTTTTGTGTGATTTATTTTTATGCGTTTTCCTGTGGAACGTATCTACCGCATAAAAAGAGAACCAAGTGTATACATAAAATATAGACAGTTCTAGAATGTTCAGACATAATTCGGAACATCACGGAATTCTAGAAAACAGATTAGTCCATCAATCAAGCAAAGCATTTTAAACGTTATTATATGCCTGAACAACTTCAATCGGTGTTTTTTTTAATTGTTCTCTCGATATTTTAATTCGCATCAATAATTAATATAAATAATATGACATTACCTCAAAAAATACACATAATTGTTTGGTTTGTCTTCTTCGCATACTGCGACACTAGTAATAATATAACATTCATGTTTTTTTTTTCATTTTTCGATACGTTCATTAAATATTTATCGATGGTTATAAAAAAGCCGCGGCAATAAAATATTTTACAGTTATGCACTTACATATTTTTTTTCCTGTGGATGTAATCTTTGCATGTCGTGAAAAATTGAACTACCGTGTTTAATTTTTAATGGGGGAGGTCCCCCAAGACATAAAAATTTTGATCCAATTATGGTGCGTCCCCTGCCTTACACAGAGCCACTGCCTACTCAACCGGAGAACGGAACAATAAGCTTATGATATTGCTTTTTTTTAGATACAACCCTCCGTAGAAGATTAGAGAAAAAAACCCTCTACGGAAAACTCAATATTTGCATCTCGAAGATTATTTAGAAAATAGCGAAGATTATAATTGTGTCGATAGCTAAATCTGCAGAAGATTAAAAATAAATATTGGAGAAAGTGATTGATGAGATTTATATATTACATTGCAGCCATACTGTTATATCAAATTGCTTATATATTGTCGAATGTGTAACTATTCAGCATATATAAATAATTATTTGTAAAGTAAACATATTTTGTATATTTTTAGATATAAATGAAAATAATATTACTTAGGCAGAGAGCCTTTAGCAACAATTGAATTTAGTTTTATTTTTCTTATGTTATTTTGTTAAGTTTGTATTATGGTTGTTCCAATAAATATTATTATTATTACTTATTTATATTTGAAAGTCATATCTAATTTACAGAATAAAATGAAATATTATGAAACAGTAGTTATTTTACTTTACCTAGGCTGTTGACTGAATAGTATTTATTAAATTTATGAAATGAAATGCTTAAAACATTGAAAGTCGCAAAATATATTACATGATTATTCTCTGTCAACTTGTTAGCTGTATTTAACACATATTTATTTAAAAGTTAAGAATATAAATACGCAAATTTGTTTCAAATTATGTTTAAAAATTGAAATAATCTTGATTTCATCCATAAACTAGTAATTTTGTTAGTAATAATTCAAATGAAAATTTATACTTAGTTAATATTTTTACTAAAATCATTGGTAAATGTATACAGTAACTATTAAATTTATTATAAAATTATACTTTTATCATTTAATTTTCATATATGTTATATATATATATATTTATACATATTTAATTAACGAGTGAACTGTATCATTAGTCAAAGAGCAAAAGAAAGGAAGAGGTCTTTTTGGGCTCTTGCCACAGGAGTTCCAATGATTAGATCTATGGGGAAATCTGCTATCGGTAAGAGCAAATACTTATATCATCTATGTTAATAATACACTCGAAGTTTTAAATTGGTCCCTTTCTGTATTTTATTGCCTTTTTAATATTGTATTTCAATAATTAAAGTTTTACTAACTTCACATTCTTAAAAACGATAACATTGTTGGGCTTTGGATTATTACGTTCTGCTGGTATATGTGAAATTCCAGGTGATGTTTATATAAGGAGGCGATCAAATATTTCATGACTATATTGGCTACACGGCTTAATTAATAGTGTATATTGATATGTCCGTAAACAAGGAGCGCCACCCCTCCTCTTACAAAGAGGTAATTACTAAACGTGGCCGAACAGGAGAGCAATAACTATGTCAAGAGATTCTGGTGCCTCTGCCTACGCCTGCTATTATAATATGCGGAGGACAGTTAACCGAGGAAATTAGTCAGCTAGATGACCACCCTTATCAAGGGGGCATGTATTATATACTTTGTGTTCATAATACAATCCAATTAACAGATTATTGGATGAGGAAGGTTACTTCCGCCATGCAAGAATGAGTGAAAAACGGGACCGTTCGGCCGCCATCTCACTCTCTCTCATTGCATATTCCATGCATATATACATACATATAGCATGGATAAGAAAACATTTATTATCATACCATCAGTAGAGATAGAAAGAGAAAAGAGATAAAAGTATAGGAAGTGTAGTTAAATTTTAAAATTGAAAACATAAACGCAACAAAGGATTCCATTACAAATGATATTTATGAAATAAAGGATATAATTCAGGTATTAATAAATCTATTGGTATCTATTGGTATAGCGAAAAGCAAATAGTACTAATATTTATTGTAATGGTCATACATAAATAAATAAAACATAACAAAATAAAAAAATAAATAACTGTTACCTTAATAATATTATGTGTAAAAATATTGATTTTAGGAGGAAAGACCTATGGCCAATAGCTCTTTGTAACAATGTAATCATGTTGTATTATATATAATACATATGTATAATGATAAGATAGATATTATTATTCTATTCCGATTATTTATTGCTGTGCTCCCCAACCGCGGACCGGTCAACGTTTGATAATTTTACCGCGGCCTGCTGAAGAGGCTGTTGATACAGTTACACAAAAAATGAATATAAAGTGATTTAATGGAAATAATTTAATGTGCCTTGGATACCATTTGATCCATGGACCGGTACCAGCCCGCGGACCGGAGGATGGGTCCACTGATTTATTGTATAGAATACATTTAATAAAAACATTTTACACCAATTGAAATCTATACAATATGTGAATAGTGTACAAATAGCATACAGTATTACTATTTGTATGTTGGGTGCGATTTATTTCTATGTTGCTAACTCGTTTCGGTCTAGAATCGATTTGAATACGAATGAAATGAAATTATGTATTTCGAGGTTCCTCCATGGAAATTGAATATTAAACAGAATATTAGGAAGTGCTATATAGTAAATATGATTGGTAAAGCTCCACTTGGAAATAATTTGATATTCGAAGTAGTAAAATTTAACACTGTCTAAAGTTAAGATTTAATTAAGGTATATCTATGAAATATATATATATAGAAAAAATATATATACAGTTTGTTCATTTTAACAATACTTTTGGTATTCAAATTAGAGAAAGTGTTTATTCCCAAAAAAGAAAAACACCAGTTTGTTTTTCTAAATTGAAAATCATATTTCGTATGTATAAACATATCTGAAGCTTTATAAATGTTACCTTCAATCGTTTAAAACTTTTGGAAATATTTCTATCTACTTACCAAACGACACTTGACAAAAATGTGTATCTCTGCGGAAGAGGCGTGATGGGTTCACATGCGTGAATCAAGGAGTTTATAAATAAATAAAAAATAGGGGTCTCTGGCCTAAATCATTGCATCGGCAGGGAGTGAAAAGTTTTCAAATCTACTATATCAAAGGTATATATCTAAGTCGGAAAAAGTTTTCCTGGATAAAAATATACCGCAGGGACAATTTGCTCGTATAGTAACTCGTGAGCACTTTTCACACACACACACACATAAAAACTCACACTTACTCGTTTTCAACTTCTCCCTGTGAATTCTGATATATATTTTTGTTATTTTTTTGGTACATTTAGTCATACATTTTTTACTTATTGAATTGCTACTAGATTTTATCGATAATTAAAAGAGAATATATAACTTTCAATTTTATTAAACAATTTCCTGTCGTGAGAAAAATTTCAATAATTTTAAAAGTATACTGCATATAAATATTTATATAAGAAATATTTGAGTTCGCCAAACTTCAAGTTGTGACTGTATTCCAAAAGTTTAAAACTAACTTTAACTGAGATTTAAGAAACTAAATCCAATTAAACGGCGAAAAAAACTATAACCATAGTAGCTTAAAAATTGAATTAATGTAATTGCTTTATCATGAGAGAATTTAACTAAACTTTAGTTTTTCAATTTATAGAACAAATGTAATTTGTTATTGTCGAAATTTCTCTGAATATTTGGATATTTTATATAATAATTTGATAGAGATTTATATATGTTTTTTTGAAGATATCAATTCATTCAATTATACGTTTTAATTTTTAAATATGAGCTATGGAAATAAAAAAAAGGCGCAAAGTTTCCAAGAGCGAGGAATAGTTTTAGGCATCGCTAATTATAAATTTATGCAGCCAACGTCGGCCTAATGCACCGAATGGGATGTATTAATTACATAATTTCCCCGAAAAGTTTGCAACTCCTCATCCGGGAAACCGTTTTCCCAATTAAATTATAAAAAGACACCGAGAATGCTGCGTTTCTATATTAAAATGCGAATCCTTCGACGCCAGTGAAGAAAGAGGAGTGGGACTATAGTGGAAGCATCAGAAGTTTATTAAAGTCCTACAACAATTCGTTATCGGATACGAACTTCATTAAATGCATTGCGTTTCGAATTTTTCGTTTAATTAAAGAAGAAACATTTATGTTTCATAATAGTATTAAAACAATGCACTGTGAATAGAAGAGGAAGGAGGAGGAAAAAAAAAATACATATAGCGTGGATTTTAATGAAAAGTGCTCGTACGTGCATCCTCCAATTGCTGTTATTAACTTCGTTTTTCGCACGTGTGTATGAGCGTAACTTTTTCGAAAGTCCCATTGAAAAATAACAACGCATAAATGTCACAATAAGCAATTAATTGCCGATTGTGACAAACTGGAATGTAAATTATAATGACTGTTGAAGTATAAATTAAACGAACGTTTCGAATCAATTTTGTATAGTCGCGCCATTAAATCGGCTGATACGCAGCAAGCTCTCCCCTCGCATAGCCACCAATCATAAAATAAATATGCATTTGACCACATATACGAATAGCAGCCAAATCGACAAAAGTAATTTAAACTTTATTAACTCCAGACTAAAATTAAATGGTAAGCCCGGAATTGAAGATCAATACGTGGCACATACTAACGGTAGATTAAAATCCTATCCGACGGTAATCTTCTGAGATTTAGCGGCGGTGTCGTGTTAATTGGACAAGTATTTGTATTTATAATTGAGTTTTCCGTTAAACTTATTTAGTAAGTGTGTTATTTTACAAAAAAAAATAGATTTGCTTGTTGAAATAACGACCATTCGATATGCATAAAATAACAATGCAGAATGATATGCAAATCGGTTTCCGAGTATTAGATTATATCAGGGACAGGACGACGCGTAATCAATGAAATTCTTGGTCTGAAACTTCCAATCTGGGCGACCTATTTCTAAAACAGCGCTACACAATTTGCATCATAATATAAATAATTGTAATAATAAGTGAATCTGTGTGACTCTTCAATTGCGGAAATAATAATAATAATAACCGTCGGCATATAATGAAAAACGCGTGATCACTGAAAGTTGTTGTAAGTATGAAAAAAGTTTGTTGACTCACATTGCAATAATCTAAAAATGAAATTGAATGAAACAAGTTTCTGAAGTAGAGCAAATAGAACTGGCAAGGAGATATAACCGCGCTCGCTCCTCTCTCCTCATATAAAAAGTTTCGCAAGCTTCGAGTATCAGTCTATTGTTTAAGTCTCCAAACTAAAACAAACAATAACTTTAATGTTAAGATGTAACTTCGCCCTAATCCAATCCGTGCACTTTAAAACGAACATATATCCCCACAGTCCCCAAACGACGAATGCCCGAGTAACCGAAAATGTAAACTTAAACGTTGACACAAGATATCATGTTTATTTGTATGAATTATAATTCCAACGCACAAACATTATATTCAAATTATTTTTCACTTCAATTTATACGATGGTCAGTGTATATGAATAGTTTAGACAGTATAAATACATAAGGTTATGGAACTTTACTACTTACTTAACTACTCGCGCCGGTGAAAAAAGTTCACAAATTTTCTAAGAAATTATACCACATCTATATTCTCTAATAGTATAAACGCCGGTGCAATATTGTGTTGATTGCGGCACATTGTTAACTCTACTGATGAATATATAGATGGCAATGACGACAATTCTGATTCATACATTACTATATTTAATGTATTACAAACAGTTATGAATATAGTAAAACGGCATTAGTTATAATGAAACAGTTTTTTCTTGTCGTAATACAATCATTTATGCACTCCGTCAGGCAGTAATACATGTGATGTATAAAATACACTGCGCGAGTAATGTTAACTTACTAATTAATTTGAGCCCTTTTTTAAATAGTATAAGTCCACTTTTTGAAAATTGAGTGAATAGAGCACGATTTATTGATTAACGTTTACCAATATATTTAAATTAATTCAAACGCAAATCCTTAAATATATCAATATATCAAAAAATATAATTTATTTATTATAAAAAACAAAATTCAAAATATTATTAATAATTTATTTAAAATTCTGAATATAAATGTTGAAAAATATTCCTTTAAGAAATTTTTCCAACTAAGACAGATTCATTTGAAGTTTATTTCTGTATTTCACAAAATATTCTGATTATAAGAAAATATTCTGTATAAAATTTAACCATTGATTTAAATTAGAAATAATAAATGCAAGGATTTAAATTAACAATTATAAATAATAAATTTTCTGAAATAATGATTATTTATTTTGGGTTCCAATCATTGATTATGCTTGTATGAATTACCATTTAAATAAAAACACAATGCATTTATATTAAGTTTCTGCTTTATGTATGGTAGTTGTTCCTTTTAAAATGCAGTGCCTATAATTCTCAATAAATATTAAAATTGCATATTAAAAAAGTTTCTGGAGAATAGTTGCCCTCCTTCAGCAAACTGAGAAATACTGGAATATGCTTGTTTATTTATTGGAGGTTTCCGTCTTCGTTTACCGAAATGAATGCATACTTTGGTGCATATATATTATTATTATGTAATGTATGTTTCAAAGTTAGATATTTTTTTAAGCAATTAGTTTCGTAAGAAAACGATATTATTGAAAAATATACGAATAAAATATACATTGAGAAAAAGTATTCTTAATAAATTCTATAATTTGAATTAACTAATGATTATTATTTTTATTTCAATTTATTTAAATGATGACGAAACAACATGTATTACATGTTCTTTAAGTATAGCGTCGATTACGATCGTCTTTCTTATTTAATGATTTTTTTCTGTAAGTTATATTTACTTCGTTTCAGTTATATGACCTATGATTAATGATAATGTACATACATTTATTAAATTTATGGACGTAATTTGCAATGTCTAACTCGTAATTTATAAGCTTTTTTCCCTTTCCATGCGTTCGTGATTATGAATAAGATATTTATTATTCTGTCTCCTTTTACATATTCATTTATTCAATTACACTAATATAACATAGGACTTGCACAGCAGTCCGTGTATTTGATTTTTTGTTTGTTTATATCTTTATTTGTTTATGAAATATTATTGCAATTGACCTTAAAATATCATTACGATTTGCCTGATTTGAGTGATCACAGGAGGAATGTCCCTCATAAAATATAGTATAATCAATGTTACCGTGTGTGTTATGTGCCGGATGAATGTGTGTGCGTTGATATTGCAAAATTTATTAACATGCAGGCTAATATACAAAGCGTTGACAGATGTTGAGGTCTATCTGGCAAACTACTGATAATTACACACACAGGGCGTACACTAGAGTCCCGTGTGTACATATACGGACGTATATGTGTGTGTATTGTGTGCTTGCTGCCATGGACAGTTTTCCAATGGCAATGGGCCATGGCAAGTCCAGGTCTCACAACAATTGTCATACGGAACGCATTGTTGATTAATTGGATGACCGGTCTATATGAAAATAATGGTGAAAAACGTGCTTGTCTCATAGCAATTGTATGGAATCCAATTAATGTATCCTAGTTATAACAATAACACAATTAAACTCATTCAGTACATAAAAAGAAAACTAAACTAAAACAATAAAATTACAAATATCATTACCTTTTTTGAAATTATATATATTTTGTTCTTTTTATTTCTGTATATGTCTTTTTTATACGACTGATGCAATAAACACTGTACACTTTGTACCATTTGCTGAATTTATTTAAAAAAAATCTGCAATATTTGAAAACTGATTTTTAAACTTTAAAATTTTAGATACTTTAGATATTTTGATACAATATTGTATCAACAATAAAATATAATATAGAATGCCAAGTCGAAGTTTTGGAAAAAAAATAATAGATTTAGTATTTGAAACCCTAAGAATGGTACATAAAATAAGTTTGTAGAGTTTTCTATATTTTTACAGTTCATTATTATTTTGTTTTACATAAGCATATATTTTTGTTGTTGTCTTAATTTAACTAAAACTATCTTTAAATTTCTAAATAATTAGACTTTTGAATCTACCAACCATTTAAAATAAGAACACAAAGACTACATTAATAAATTACTATTATAAGTTTAAAGAGATCTTACCAACCTATCACAAAAAGTGTGTTTCTTTCTATGCGGCTTGCTTTTTATACACTTTCATTCGTTTATCAAGCTCAGAATATTCTCTTCCCTTTTATTCGTACACCTTTTCTAGTCTAATGCTTTTTACTCTTTCCTGTTCATTCCATTTACTCCCTTTTGCCCAATGAACCCGAACATTTCACGTATAGTAGATTCCATTTTTGGTTTATTCACAAAATACATTATGCCAATTCATTTAATCTATTCATATATATAGTTTAAATTGATTAAGATTCGCTAAGTTTATATAATATTATTGATAATTTTGATGATTTAATTATTTTGACTGATAAATAACAAAATTATTATTTTTTGAATAAAAAAATTCTTAATATTCTAGAAAATATGAATTTTGAAAGTAATGTTTTAGGTAAAGTTACTGTGAAATTTGTGCTCCGAGTGTATCAGTCGCTCGAACTCTAAAAAAAAGGTTGGTCAATACAGAACTCCCCTATCTTTGAAATTTCCATACATTGCTCTCCCCTTCTACTAAATACATTCGGGCGACAGATTGCATTCCCCGTGTTTGCAAAAAAAAAATAATAATTCAATTAGAGACCTTGCTAATCTAATAAATGCTTTAAGTTTCTTTTTGCGACTTTAAATAAACTTCACAGGGAATCGAATAGTAGATGGCTTCAATTCTTTTAACTGCGCTCCCTTTAACTGTTATCGTTTTATAGGGTTGGACAGACGAACATAGTATGTAAGCGAACGGGAGAGAGAGAATGAGAAAATAGATAGATGTATATATATAGAGTTTTATGTGAATGTCTTCTTCTCCGCTCCTCTTGAAAGCAGTTAAATGGTTAATGGTGTGTTAGCCGACGTCCATTGTCCTTGCAGCTAATAATGTCCGTTAAATTTCAAAACCGCTCTGAAAACGGTGCATGACAAATTTCCTTTTTGTTAGAGGACACATGAGAAATAGTTTAGTGTGCAGCGGAGATTATGATTATGTGCATTAAACGTTGCCTCGTAAACATATACAGACAATATCGAGCGAAGGTTTTTCTTCAACCATCCGCATCCTTTCGCCACAGTTTTCAATGAAAATTACTATGTAAAATTGTTGTACAATGTTGGGTATCAACAATGATTTATTTATTGATTATATTGCGCTCTAGGGGATTGTTATTGACTGTAGCGCAACCCGATAATTACCTCCATATATATATATACATATATTATTATAATCAAAATATTTAAAATGAAAAACCGCTTACCTCGCATAATGACTCGCAAAATGACTCGCTTAACGAGTGACGATGGGAAGAGAAGTCCCTGTGCGCGGCTACTACATCATTTTTCAAACTTGTGTACACAAACATGTGTGTATTTTGAATATATTAACCATCTTCGATTTTCTTTGTCATATTTCTTTAAAGCGTACTATACTTTGCAAATATAATTTGTGTTTGCTGTAAATACAAAACACAAATGTATTATAATAAATAAACAAATATTGAAAGACCAAGTAATATAATTAAATATAAACTTACATCACCGTGTGTAAATTGGAAAACAGTGTTATTTGTGTTTTTCTTTTGTGCAAAATTTAATAACACTTGCATGTCTCCGAATAAAAAGCCATAGAATAAAAAGAACCATAGATATGAAAAGCAAAATCATTAAAAATCGAGACCAAGTTATACTTTTTTTCGTCAAGGAACTCATTATCGTAATTTACATTGGTTTATATGGGAAAACGTGTTTCACTATAATAGTATTTCACTATACGAGTAAAAATATAGACATTTTGGAACGGATTAAAGTCGTTAAGCGAGGTTCTACTGTTTTTTTTATTGATTATAGTGACCAAATTAGTATATTAGTACTACTTGTTAATTTTTCAGATAATTGATTGAGGATAACACGAGTTCTTACAACGCGAATACCAATCATGCTTTCCGATTTTGTAATAATTTAGTCCTGTGGAAGCATTAAACAAATCTAACACAAATTTGTCATTGCAAAGCTTCATTTTTGCTTATTTTAAAGATTTTAACAAAATGTTTAAAATATCTTTTTATGATCAATAAAAAATTAAAAACTTGGTATATTTGACTGTAATCTACGACCGTTTGTATATTATTTTTTTATGAATATAATAAATTTAATTTTTTATTTCAATATATATATTGATACAATCAAATTGTATAACAAGGCGTACATGTAATATGTACATTTCTAAAATTGATATCACTGCAATATGGAAAAATTCCATTGCGCAGGGGAGAATATGTATGTGAGATTTTTTGATGAATGTTGTATGTAAATGGGCAGCGAGAGATCGGAAGTTGATATTTAATTTCGGTTTCAGAATTTTAATCTGAGCTTTAAACCCTTGTTACTACTACTGGTGCTTGCTCGCCTGCCAGGATAGTCTACTCGCTCCGGCCATGATGAATTACCAACACACATGCCCATGTGGAAGCTTTATTCCTCTGCACGATGATAAAAAAGTATATATTCTATATATGCTACGCACACTTTCATTCTGAGTCTCTATTCATTAAATCACTCAAAAATATAACAAATTCCGTACTCCCGAATATGCAAAACGGGATTGCTTTGATTAAAATCACTCGAATTTAGGTTGGCCCCTATAAAATATATCATGCACCACGGAACAGCTCTTTATTTTCATGAAGTATGGTTTAATAATAAAAGCTGGCCATGACCAATCAAAATATTCTACAGTTACTATTATTTAACACAAAGAATTACCATTACAATACTGCATATGGAGAATAGTATTTTCTAATAAAATATGGTCTGATCTTTTTTCTTAAACTAAAGATCATATATTGTCAACAATTCATTCTAATTGTATTTATAAAATGTTGAACTGTATAAAGTATTTTCAATCTAATCTTTTGACCACAGTTCTTTTATCTTTGAATTATTCTTACATCTGGATATTATATACCAGGGCAACGTGTCGTTCGCGAGCAGTTGAAAAACTGATTATTGTATATCATGCTAATAATACGAAACAAAAAACTACATTCAATAAATTAAGTAGATCACGATTATTCCTGAGTTCGTGGATGTTTATGGTATACTTTTTCATTTAAATAACCCCACAGGAAGAAATCTGGAGCAGAATTATCCTCCTTCCAAATATTTAGTTGCCTGACTAAACCCTTTGATAAATTTCGATTACTTGTTTAATCGTGAATTTCTCTGTATTTAATTTTTAATGCATATTATCCAAGAATTACAGTTTAACAATATGAAAAAGAAAATAAATTAATAAATTGTTAAAACTTATTCGAATTTAATATTGTCTAGTGACTTTTGGGCCACTCTGTATAATAAAAAATAAATTGTGCCTTAAATGTCTACATAAACATATGCATACAGAAATTTATCCATAATTGTAGATATTGAATTCATAATTCTAACATTTTATCATTATCTTTTTGAGTAATTAGTGTTGCAAAATATATATTTGTTTTAGCTATGCATAATTCTTAATATAATAGCGGATATTCAATTAACAATAAATTGATATTATAATAAACATAATTTATTGCACACATTATAAAAATGATATAATTTAATAACTGCATTTGTAAAAATTTTTGTAAATTTGTAATTAATTGTTTTTTTTTTTAAATATATGTAATGATATATAATGTATTTATATATTTATTGGCCGTATACAAACATACACTAATTCCAAAGAAACATACTTTAAATAGAAATGAAAAAAATATAAAAAAAAGAAACAGCAATCTACTTAAATAAAAAAAAATGAGATAAATCTGGCCAAATTAATATTATAAGTGGAAATTTAAGTTTTGTATAAATAAAAAATATAATTTAATATACATCCAAATTCGCACGGTAATTTTTGTGATATATCTACCCTGAATAAAGTGCTTACCATGATTCATCTACTAGAGATTACATATGTCATCCATTTTATTCCAATTTATTTTGTTTGCTTCCTTTTTTTATGTAACTGCATGGTGTCCCCGAGGATGTGAAAGGGAGTATTCTTTATATGTACGAAGTACAAAGGCAATAAAAGGTTGCTCCGCCGATCCATTATTAAAACCGGATCAAATGGACCGCCCACATGGGGAGTCGTGCGATTAAAATGGAGGTTTATTATTATAATATTAAAAAGAAATGGGCGGCGTGTATGTGTTTTGTGTTTGAAATTTTCCGAAATGAAAGCCCGTTTCTTAAAAACCTTATTACATTCCTGTATAAAATACTCTCGGGGCGGAAAAGCGGGATATTGCACACGAAGCGTTTCCATCTTAAACCACACAAAAGGAACGCGCGAAGGCGGCGCGGATTTATGAAATTGTGCAAATTATCAAATTACACTTTTTCACGCGGCAAATGGAGTGTACAAAGAAAGTAATTATAGCAAAGTATATAATTAGTTGTTCGTTTAAAAACGCACCATTTCGATGAGGTACGACGTACAAACGTACTTCTTTACTAAGTGTTTAAGATTTTTGATTATTTCTAAATAAGATATAAATATCACTTTTCTTGTGAATTATGACAAAAAAAAATTCAAAATTAAATGAAATATGTTTATTATTTGCTTAACCTAAGTATTATTAGATAATATGGTATAACTTTATCCTTCTATTCCTTATATACTGGTTAACTTCTGTCACTGGTAAATATTGTGCAATGCAAAGTGTTTTAATGTAATTTATTCCTTGATTTAAGGGCGGTACTATTCGGGCCTGTTATTAGCATTAGCGAGGTATTACGTTATAATTTATTTGCCCACTAAAGTGCCGGTTGGGCTTTGCGGGGAGCTGGGCGTGCAAGCATCAGACGCGCTTTATTCATAAGATTCCCAAAATGACAATAAAAACAGAACAGGAAATGCTCAGAAACTTGGCGCATATTTTACCACAGATTTTCATTATTTAGTTCCTGCAGTTTTAAACGAAATATTATAATATATTATACGCTGCATGCACCGCATAATAGTTAATTCAAATTTATAATTCTGAAGACGACCCCTGTAATCTGGACTAAGGAGTCCAATCAATATAGAGGTAATAGCTATTGGCCAATCAATTTAGTCGTGTTATTTATGTTTAATTAATGTAGGGCTATTATTTGCTTATATAATGATACAGTATTTGTCAATTAGATTACTTATTGATTAATTACATATATAACATTATATTATAAATATATATATATACACTGACGATGTTGTATGTTATATAGTGATATCATGATAATCTCTAATAGCTACCTCTTCGTCTGTGTACAGTTTGTCTCTGTACCGTGATTATTATATGTTCCTCGGATAATGGAGGACGTCCCTCTGTGAACTATCAGGGCTAATTTTTAACTCTTAGGTCGAACCTCATGCGGTTCCCAATTTAATCCTTGGCTCAACGAGGAGCTTTGTGGCTGACTTATAGCCATCGTAAATTATTAAGCAGTATACTTGTAGTAGCACAGCTATTATACTGACGATATTTATGTTATAAAACTACTTAAACCTCTTTTTAAATAAGAAGTATGAAGGATTGTAGCACTTGAAGTACATACAAATGTTATATGTTAAATATACTCGAATAAATGATTTACCTAATATAACATTATTCACAATACAAACTGTAAGTGTAACATAAAGATACCAAATTACATTTTCCAATAGGTATAGAAAACTAATTCTTTTATTAGAAATATATTTGAAAGCATTTTATTTTATAAAAATAAAATGTGGCTAATTCAAAACTTATTGTCTGATTATTAGGCTCATAGAATATTTGATTAACATTAATTACCAATTAACAATTTTATTTATACTATATTCTGTAAATATATGCTCAAAAAAGCGTAATGGGCTAAATTCTATTATAATAATTTATTGGCCAGAGAGGAAATACAAAAAAAACATTCTATAAATAAATAAATGATAACAATAACAACTAAATAATAAAAATAACTCTCAAAATTAGTAACTAAATTGTAAAATAAATTAAAAAAGGGCTATTAACTATCGACCGACGTCTTTCCGCCCTAATTTATTATTATAGCACAACTCTTTTAAATCATTATAGAACACCCTGAATTTACAAAATATCAAACACAATTTAGGTCGCGGGATCTCATAGACTAGCCTTTCGCAGAATATTATTTCAAAGTTTAACAAGCAACGACAATATATAAATTATTCAATAGTTTCACTAATTAACTTAAAAATAGCATTATCTTTTATCAAAACGCGCCCAATCTATTGTAATTAATACATCATTCATGAATATTCATTTTTATAAGGTTGTTGCAATAAATTTTATTGTTAATAAAAAATATTAATGTTTTGATATAATAAAATTATATATATTTCCTTCTTTAAATAAAAATTTCCCCATCATTAAGTAGAACTAATATTTCCAAAATTCAACGCCCTATTTTGGTAATATGAAAGTTAATTGTCTGGAAATATAATTGTATTTAAGTATATAGGAATGAATAAATCAAAACTTCATTAAAATAAATCAGAAAATCAGAGATATGAGGGAAAAACTAAGCGTTTGAGTTGGATGGAAGAGAGATCAGTTTTCAGACGCATTTTATGCGACGATATAAAATTTTATTAACTTCCCGGGATGTTTTTCTTTCCTTTTCATACATTTTTTTTTCTCGGACTGTTGTCTGTATTCGGTCGTTGCTTGTTATATATGTTAGTGTGTGGCTCTATGCATTTCGAAATTTGTTGCGTCAGCATCCAATAAAAATAAAATAATGGAAACACTGATGACTTCTCTGCCGCAACCGGAAACCCATGACTAAAAGACTAATAGACCGTTTCCAAAGAAAAACTACTCATATTGGCTATGAATATGATAAATCTCACAAACACAAATAATTTTGAATTTACAGATTTCCTGATTTTTACTCGTATAGTGAAACATATTAAAAAATACACAAGTTTTAAAATTGATGTAATAATATATAATATATTACTGAATAGTTACTGAGTTTAATACAAAATATTTTCTCTAAATAAATATCATATATTATCACACCTTTATATTAAATAGAAAATTACTTACATCAAACACAATAATTATACTAATTCATTTCTTTAATACGAGCTGAATTAAGTTTCACAATCTTCCGCTTTATTCTGTTAACAATATTTCAACTGTATAATAATATTGTCTCATTTGATAAATGGTCTTTTCCGTAATTATTTTTGAAATAGCATTGTGTGTACATTATTTCATTTTTTTGTTTTTTTTTGTGTAACTGTAATTTTTATACGAGCAGCAATAAAACACGTTGAATTACATCTATACACACTTACGTTAATGAACTGTCCTTGCAATTAGTTTGCAGTGGAATATACACACAAAATTCAAACTATTTCCTGATAATGTTGACGGAGACAACGTTTTTGTTATTAAATTTGTTTGATAATATATAGTTCATGGCCGTAATGTCAAGATGCACAAGAACTAATTAAATGCATATACGATGTACTTGCCAGAACTAAAACTTTTCTAATTATTAAAAGGCTTTCCACTCGTCTTGTCCCACATTTCTTATACTTTTTTATATCAGTATTCCTAAAAGAAATAGCTTTCTGTTGATGACAAATCTTGATTACTTTAAATCATTTTAAAATAGTAATGCAATCTTAAATTCCACATTCTCCCTGCGGTATAAGTTGTCGCTTGGAGTTCTTATATATATATTTCCTTAATCTCCATAAAAATTCATTAATTACTGGTCGGCCATCTTGAACGATTCCTTTTTCATTACGCAACGAGAAGAAGGTAAAAAAGGAACAGCCTTCGAGTGGTGAATTAATTTGCAAATTAAATAAAAAAGAGGAACAGTGGGAGGGAGGTAGGGAGGAATGAACGGCGAAGTCCTTTCTCTTCCAATAAATTAATTCCTATTTGCATTTTCTTTATTAAAAAAAAGAGAGGAAGAAAAGCGGAACCGGAAGTATAATACATGGTAGTAAAGAAAGACGCAATTTCCAGTTCATTATTCTACACTTTTCATACAACTACGCTATTATATTCTATTTTTTGTAGTAGCTCCAAAACTAATAGTTAATTCATATAGAAATTATTAAATTATAACATGCTATATTATTCAGAATTTAATTATTATTAACGCATATTAAAAACTAACAATGGTTCAATATTAAATTAACCACACTTGAATTGTTCTTCAATAAACTTAAGAAAAAAATTTCACTCGTTTTTTTTTCTTGTTAATTATTTTGTTCTCGATGCTGTTCAGAATGGATTTGTAAATTTTGTATAAAAGGGGGAAAGGAAGTTTGATTATTTTAGGGTCTTGAAATCCGTCTCCCTCCTCGTTCCGTCCTTTTATTGCAAGTGTATCTCATCCCTATACATTTTTTTATATCCCCTGCTGAAATAATGATCGTTTCCGATCACAGAGGAAGCCGGAACATCCTTCTGACCGATTGGTCTAATTATAGAAGAGCTCCCCCTTAGCGAATTCGTTTTATGTATTTTTATCCGCGAAATATATAGAATACAGGAGGGTGTATATATATAGCGTATATAGCCGGCATGGGATTTGCCGGGAATAAATTCCATTCTCTGTGTTGTACCTCCGCAGATCATTATTTTAATCTCGGCGGAAGAACGACGAAAGTAGTTATACTAGTCCTTCCATCCCCCCATTGTTCCATTTCCAAGTTGCAGCGCACGGAATTGAATATAAGTTCGTCTCTCGTTCGTTTATTTAAATTTTATTATTTAGTTTAAATTACATAGTATTTATTTTTGTACTCTAAATATTTTTACATAAAATATTTTTTTCAAAATTTAACTTTTAATAGATATACCAAAAATAATATTACTAACTTTGTAGCAATTTAATTTAATTTTTGTTATTATATTGAGTTTATATTTTGTAAATTGATTGTTGCAAGAAATCTTATTAATAATACTAAATATAATCATTTTTTCCATAATTTAACTTTAGTTCATACAAATACAAAAAAAAAATATATTTTAATAATTGAAAAATAAAAGGAAAAACATTATTGATTAATTTAAATTATTTGTTTCAGGTATTTCAACTTAAGATTTTTAAAATTTAATCTAGGATTCTTATTACGGTGTGTATTAACTTATATAATTTTAGTTTCATATCTATTTAAATATATGTGTCTTTTTATGATTTTTTTAAATTAGTCATTCAATATAACAAATGAAATATAACTACCTAATTGTAATTTTAGCATTATTATGATGATATTTTGTTTGAAATAAATTTAACATAATCAGTTTGTTAAAAATGTTTGTATATAGTGCATTCAATACCAAATACAAAAAAATTACTAATGGCAGATGGACCACCCAAGGTCCATTATATTCTTATTTCGAAAAGGACCAATTGACGCCCAGATATCTTAAATAATGTCTGTATACACACAATGGTTATCCATTGATAAACGAGGCATGACATTATTATTTGATTATCAACAAAGAAAGCAAATCCTGAAGTCATTTGTTCCAATTTCCAATCTGGTTGGCCGTGTTTCCGCAGTATGCGTTGAAATCGTATAACTGGTGTTGAATGAGCCACACCAACGTTCGTCGACTTCGAAGGTACACTCGTACATACCCAGTGCCCCACACTCACACAATTCGCATCCATTGGTTGGCTGACATGCTTTCAATGGGCCACCGAGTACAATAGTCAATACGCATTTGTTCGGAAGTATTGT
>NW_017096791.1:0-9061 GCF_001412225.1 Nicrophorus vespilloides
ACATCCAAACGGCTAAAACCACAGTAATATAGATTCCCCAAACGTTCAGCTTTCATATGCATTTTTTGGATTCATTCTATCTATTCTAGTTATCGAGAAAATCAATGAAATGTTAAACTTTGACAATTAATTACAGTAATTTCAATTCACACTCAACATTGGAACGCTCAACATCTTCAAAAAAAGTTATTATTTCTTACATCTTGTAACTGTTTACGATAAAATGTATGAAAGTAATATTTGTTTGTTATTTTCCAATAAAATAGAATTTCAAAATCAATCTTCAACTATAAACTAAACGTTCTATAAACTTCAGTCTCTAATTGCTATTGTTTTCTTTGTAAATTATGGACGCTGGATCGTTGTTACGGACCCTATGCGGTTGTTATAGACGCTTTGTGGTTGTTATGGACGACGTCAGGTTGCTATGGACGCTGTTAAGTTGTAAGTGATGGTAAATGCACTTGTCCTAAAACTGTGTAATAGTAAACTCAAATTTATTGTGTAAAATGAAGTAATTTTAAATATTCTTCTGTTATTGCTCTTACTGTTACATAAAAACAATAAAAATATTATCTTTCATTTTATTGTGAATAACTTCTAGAGAAAAACTTAAGCTTACTAAAAGTTCTCAAGTTCTCTTAAAGTTCTTGTTTCAATCTGTAGCATTTCATTAATTTTTACGTAATCTTATTATAATTAATTCATTACTATTTAGCATACTGTATTTTCTTTCTCCACTATATTATAACAAAGTATTATAAAATTTAAAAAAAAAAAAATTCACCCCTAACTGAAACTAACTACAATACAAAAAAAAAATGCACCCCTAGTAGTTTCAGCCATAACGATTGTAATCTTGTTTACATCCCCATGACAACCAAAACAGTAACAACCTCTGTCGTATTAATGCATGCACATTGCCAACCCCGAAATAAACAACCGCCGATCGGTGCAGTGTCTGCTCGATATACATAATTAATTATAAGCGCATTTGCCTTACGTAATGTAAATATGAAAACGGCAAACAATAGTGTGTATGTGTGTGTATATATTCGTCCAACACAATTTCCCAAACCTACACTTCATAATTATTAATTTGATAAACAATATTTAATCAATTAACTAAATCTCTGAACAATGAAACCGATATTACATATAAATATTAACATTATCAATTTACAATGAAAACGTTTTTTAATCGAGTTTATGCTTATTGAAATGATGATCTTGAATGGTGAATTTAACAGCTTGTTAAATAATTAATATAATCATTAATCGGGATGATGGATTTAGTTCGATGCTGATGTTACAACGGATCGAAATCCGCTAAAGACATGAATTATGCATGTCGGAGGCTCTTGTCCATATTCCGAACTGCGTGTATGTCTGTAATCAATACGAACATCGAACAAATCTAACTTCAAAATTCGTGTTAATTAATAGAACATCGGAACTATTCTGTAGGTATTAGAACTACGAACTCCATACCAAACAAGTTTACAAGTCTAATACTACTAAATATTGAATGTCTATTAAATATGCTTACTAAATCTATAAAACTATAAGGAATTTGATGTACTTGCATTTTTGTGCCTCCTTTCATTTTTATGTAATACTCTTTCAAATTTGAAACGTAAATTTTGTAAACCTTCAAAAAGCATTGTCTTTAGATTTTATTCAATTTCTCGAAAACTACTCTAGATAGATTTAATATTAAATATGCTTTATAAAGCTAAAACTATAAGGAATTAGAAATACTTACTTGCATGTTTGTGCTTCCTTTCATTTTTAAGTAATACGCTTTCAAATATGAAACATAAATTTTGTAAACCTTCAAAAAGCAATGTCTTTAGATTTTATTTAATTTCTCGAAAACTACTCTAGATAGATTTAATATTAAATATGACTTTTAAAGCAAAAACTATAAGGAATTAGATGTACTTACTTGCATTTTTGTACATCCTTTCATTTTTAAGTAATACGCTTTCAAATTTGAAACAAAAATTGTGTAAACCTTCAAAAAGCAATGTCTTTAGATTTTATTTAATTTCTCGGAAACTACTCTAGATAGATTTAATATTAAATATGACTTTTAAAGCAAAAATATAAGGAATTAGATGTACTTACTTGCATTTTTGTGTCTCCTTCATTTTCAATTAATACGCTTTCAAATTTGAAAATTAAATTGTGTAAACCTTCAAAAAGCAATGTCTTTTGATTTTATTCAATTTCTCTAAAACTACTCTAAATATGCCTTTTAAAGCTAAAATAGAATCATTTTTACGTAATACACTTTTAAAATTAGTCATTTCATGAATTACTCCTTCAGTAATCAAGATTTCCATTTGTAAGGGAATAAACTCGTCCTTTGAACTAAATTATTTAACTTAAAAAAAAAAACAAAACCCAACTCATCAATGATGAATCGATGCGATGCAATCACTTTGCGAAACCCCGAAATTAGTTGTTAATTAAGGATCGCGGTTTTGCTAAAGTCTGCTTACCAAAAGGGCCAAAAGGCAACCGCCGCTCGATTGAGACCGTACCGCCACTCAACATTAATGAGTAAATACAACAAACGACGTCCAGAAGCAAAAAAATATCGTTAGTTTACATTAGGAATTGAAGAAATACAATTTTTCATTGAACTAATTAAAAAATCGTTAAATTTGTCTCAATGGAAAAACGGTAGCTGTTTACAATAAAATCTGCATAAAAGTAATAATTGTTTCAATAATTTTCCAATAAAATTGAATTTCAAAAACAATCTTCAACTATAAACTAAACGTAAATAAACTTCAGTCTCTAATTGCTATTGTTTTCTTTGGAAATTATGGATCGTTGTTACGAACCCTCTGCGGTTGTTATAGACGCTTTGTGGTTGTTATGGACGACGTCACGTTGCTATGGACACTGCTAAGTTGTAAATGACATTTATCATTAGGAATTGATGAATTACAATTGTTCATTGAACTAATTAATAAATCGTTAAATTAGGGATTTGAGAAAAAGGAAATATAAAGAAACTATGTTTTTTTAATTTAAAATTTTTCGTTTTTATTTGTGTAAATTACAAGATTTCGCTACTGTTAAAACAATGCGTGCGCAAGGCCTATTATATATATATAAGAGATAGAGAAAGAGAAGAAGTAGAAGAAGAGAGAGAGAGAAAAAAAACAGACATTAGTGGTTATCCTTAAACTCAAATATATCATTAAATATATAAAAAATATATAACTTTTTCATTTTTCCACTCTTGTTTTAGTTTGTTTTCGTGTGTGACGGAGGAGAATTGGAAACGAGAACGCGAGAGAGGATGGGATTTTTAAACTTGCATTTGAAATCCAGTTGGCTTTGTATATTTGTTTTTTTGGGGGTGGCGGAGAAAAGGATCGAGGTTTACACAGTAAACCAGGCACATTAAAAACGGTCAAAGAAAGGGTGGTTTTTTTTTTACCTGAATTTACAAAATTTCTTAGAAAGTAAAACATTCACAACGCAATAATTTAGAATAAGGTGGATAGAAGAAAAAAAAAACAAACTTGAATGGTTATTTTTTTTTTTGTTTCACAACAGAAATATTTATATAGTAACAAATCCAAGTAAGTTTCGACGGCGAAGGATTCATTTTTGTTTTTCGAAAATTATTAAAATAAGAACGCAAACAAATATTTACAGACGAGAGAGAGAGAAAAAAAAATCATTTAAATATATATATATATAATATGTAGTAATAATAATAACTAAAAGACATCATCATTTAAACTTAAAAACTCTTCGTATATACGTATTTTTTATATATATATATATATATAATATTTTTCTGCATATTAACATTAATTAACTGTCTTATTCAATATACACAATTTTTTTCCTTTTTTTTTTTTCATCCTTTCCTCAGTTCTTCTTTACGAAACCAAAAACAAAATTAATTAAAAATTAAAACAGAAAATCCACAGTTTATCACAATCGTGTTCTCTTATTTGCGTTTCCTTCTTTTGTTTTTCATCGTTTTCCAATTGCAAAGCTACAATGATTAAAGCACATAATTTTTTGTTTTTGTTTTTTTTTTCAATCAATATTAAAAACGGCAGTGATAAACTATAATAATGATAATTGAACGCTAACTAAAATAACGAAATCATAAAACGAGAAGAATTCAATTCAATTCAACAAACAAATAGGAAAACTGATTGATTTCCTTGTTTCTTCTAAAGTATCTATGATTAATAGAGAGAAATAGAGATGTAGACAGTTAGAGAGAAAGAGAAAGAGGAGAACTTAAACAAATGAAAAATTCTTGAGCCCGGCTCGAATCGAAACAAAAATCTATATATAATATATATATATATATAAAATAAACGACACATAATGAAAATATAAGTATTATATGTATAGACTTAAATAATTAACCGTACGAATATATTATTAATATTTTTTTTTTAATATAAGTTTTAAATATATGTATATATTTTGTTGTAGATATATATATATATAAATATATAAAGTGAAGAAGAGAAGCCTGGTTGAGCTCGGCAGCGGGATCGACGACGACGACGAAGACATTTGGCGTTGCGAAAGCGATTTTTTTTTTATATAATTGATTGAACTGTTGAAAAATTTGCTGGCATCTTTTAATAATATTATTATTANTTTTTTTACAGATATCCGACCATGTAGTTACGTGAAAGTTGTCCCATGCGACGTCTGCGAGCTGCAATAAGAAAAAAAAAACAAAGAGAAAAGAAACTCTGATTAGTTTAGTGACACTCTTCGAGGTGGAAGCAGCGACAAAGCAGCGGCAGCAACGAGAAGAATAAAAAATAAATAATTGAAAAAAGGTAAGCGGCTTTTGCACCCTTGCAGCAACACCTAAAGCTTCCGAAGAAATAACAATGCAACAAAAAAATTCATAAGCTGAAATATTTCAAATACTATTCTATTTTTGTTTTTGTTTTGCCCCTATTTACACCTGTGTTTATGAGTTTCGAAGAGATTTGTTCGCGTCGGAGAAATGCTTTCTAACTATCATAAATATGGTTTCTCTAACGCGCGCTCGTTTCCTTGTTTATCCACATATTTACATTGCAATTCCATTCTGCGAAATCCCAGAAATATCGTTTTACTTAAAAATCGTAAGATTATTCTATAAATCTTCACTTCTCAACTAAATCTTTTGCAGTTGCAGTTTGCATATGTTACAATTTTCTTGACTAAATCTGAAATATTTATGAATTTAGTACAAATAGTCATATAATTGATAACATTTCTAAATGCTGAATTATTTATAAATTTTAAAAATTTAAATTATAATCTCTTAATTTAATTTGCTGAAATATTACTGAAACATTTGTAAATTTAGATAAAAAAAAAATACTAAAAAAAAAGTATGAATATTTTGTAATTGACTGAATTATTCCAAAATACTAATAATTCAATAGATTTTTTTCGGAAAATTGATCAAATTTTGAATCAATCATTAATTTCTTTTAATTATATTAAACTTAATTCAGTTTAAAAAAAAAAACTTATACTTAAATCGTAAGATTATTCTATAAATAACCATTTCTCAACTAAATCTTTGCAGTTACAATTTTCTTGACTAAATCTGAAATATTTATGAATTTAGTACAAATTGTCAAATAATTGATAACATTTCTAAATGCTGAAAAAAACGTGATTTATAAATTTTAATTATAATGAAAAATATGCTTTAAATCTCTTAATTTGCTGAAATATTACTGAAACATTTGTAAATTTAGATAAAAAAAAAATACTAAAAAAAAGTATGAATATTTTAACTGAATTATTTGAAAATTATAATAATTCAATAAATTTTTTTCGGAAAATTGATCAAATTTTGAATTAATTTATTTTGAATTTATATTGAACTTAATTCAGTTTTTTAAAAAAACATACTTAAATCGTACGATTATTCTATAAATATCCATTTCTCAACTAAACCTTTGCAGTTACAATTTTCTTGACTAAATCTGAAGATAAATAATAAAAATTTACAAAAAAACAAACAAACTTTTGAAATGGGTGAATTTTTTTTGTTAAAAAAAGTTACTGAAATATTTATGAATTTAGTACAAATAGTCACATAATTGACTTGAAAATCGAATTTTAAATGCTAATTATTACAGTTTAGTAAAAAAAATACTGAAATATTTATAAATTTTAAAAATTAAGAAATAATAATTTAAATCTCTTAATTTACTAAAAATAACTGAAACATTTGTAAATTTAGATAAAATATACTGAGAAAAATATGAAGATTTATAATTCACTGAACTATTGGAAAATTATATAATGAAAATTCACATACAAAATTGATCAAATTTTGAATCAATCGTTAATTTCTTTTAATTGTATTGAACTTAATTCAATTCTTTAAAAAAACTTATACTTAAATCGTAAGATTATTCTATAAATATCCATTTCTCAACTAAATCTTTGCAAAACAAACAAACTTTGAAAAATTTATGAATTTAGTACAAATAGTCACATAATTGAATTAAAAATCGATTTTAGTTAAGTAAAAAAAAATCTAAATAAAATTCTGAAAAAAAATACTGAAATATTTATAAATTTTAATAATTAAGAAATAATCTCTTAATTTACTGAAAATAACTGAAACATTTGTAAATTTAGATAAAATGTACTAAAAAAAAAGTATGAATATTTATAATTCACTGAACTATTGGAAAAAATATATAATGAAAATTCACATATAAATAGATTTTTTTGGAAAATTGATCAAATTTTGAATCAATTCTTTAAAAAAACGATCATTCAGATAAAGAATATAACATACACTTGTAAAGTAAATTAAAATTGATTATAAACTTAGTTTAGAAACATAAAATAATCTTTGAAATTATAAATTTAGAACGAATTCGCAGAACGGAATCAGTGCCAAAACGAGAATGTGTAACACACACATAACATTATTATAGCTGCAAGAAAAAGCATTTTTCCAAAGCGAGTGGAACCTGTTGTTGATTTATATCCATCTCCCCAATAATCATCTCTATTTTGCAAACGACATGATGATGAAATTTTTATTTTTATACCCATTCTCCTGCTGCTCCCAGTTGCAGGAGGCGGCGTTCTGTTAGTGAGTAATGCAGACAAATAGATACAGCGAGACGCGGCATGCCAATAACGTGTTTTAGTCCAAGATGCAAAAGAAAACGGAGGGTGTTAGTAAAGTAAAGCCCGTAATGGATTCCTTTCTCCCATAAATCCTACTGCTGCACCCCCACGTCTATTTCCCCAAAAAAAAAAAGCACATAAATTCAAATCGCGCACAGGATGTGCACAATAATATAATTCCATTTTCCACCCCCCCAAACACTCGTATTTATTATATATTTCTCTACGAGAATCGAGAAAAATAAATAAATAAAAGTATAATTTATGGAAGAAAAATGTAAAAAATGTAAAAGTGTGAGAGAAAAAATACGTACGTTACTGCTATAGCAGTTCACACTACGAGCTGGTCGCTCCCAGCCGAGACAGGCGACGTTCTGTGAACAGAGGAGAGACACCACATTCAATTGACACACTGGGGGGTATAACAACATTACTACTACTCCTTTTGCTGCCGTTCTCACAAAAAAAAATTATCAGCAGCGCAAGGACATTCATCTTGCAGGATGCCATTTGCAGGATTTTTACCGAAATCCTTCCGCACAATAGCATCCTGCAAACAAAACAAGTGTTAATCCAAACGAACAATACATGCCTTCGTTAGATCAAAAAAAAAACAACAGGACATTATAGAAAAAAAAACAATCAATAATATAACAATACAAACAATAGTCCTGCAATTAGTCGGGTTATAAGTAACACACATAGTTTGTTAGTTGTAGCGTTTAGTTAATACGAGTGTAAAGTTCGGATACGACAATGCAATACAAAGAGCGTACCGTTTGTGTAGCAGTTCTTTCGGTTTATTCACGTTCGGAATGTAATAAGCTTCTACTTATTTATAAGAAGACGTTTACTTTAACAATTACAAAAAAAACACGAAAAACAACGTAGAACACAAAAATATACCTAAATATATTGATTTTGGGGGGGTTTTGTTTTTGATATTTTTTTTTTTAAATAGTTATCTAAACTAGAAAATGAATTTTCAGTGAATTTCTCTGGTATCTGCGAACGAAAAAGAAACAAAACACAAGATTCGCAAATAAGTAAAATTTTTAGAAACAAAAACATACATTTTTATAATTTATAAATGTCTTCAATGCGGAACGTGATAAATGGAGACAATAAAACCCAAAAAATCTTTCTTTTCTCGTTTGTTTGAGAATTTTAAACGCTTTTTCCTCCCTCGCAATATACAAAAAAATTCTCCGTCTCGGCGCGCTTTTCGAGGAGGAAATAAAAAGAGAGACGTTAAACGATTTCCCATATTCGTGTTGCACCAAATAATGTTCGGGGGGCGCCTTTTAAATGCTCGCAGAGACAGAGTGAAAGAGAAAAAAATAAATAGAAAAAAAAGTAGAGAAAGAAAGAGCGTTTTATGTAACAGTAATAATGTTGAAAAAGTAGAGTATCCTTGGAGTGAGGGGTTAGTTATAAAAGCAATATAAAAGTTTAACATGCAAAATTGTGTGTGTGAAAGAGAGACAGAGATGTAACGTGTAGATTGGAGGATGGGGATGTTTCAGAGGAAAGCCTTTGTTCCATGCAGTTCACAAAAATTATAAAATGTAAGTATAATTAAAAAAAATAATAATGAACAAAAAAAATGTACTGTACCAAATTTCGTTAAGAACACCAGAGAATATGAATTTCATTTGTAATTATTTAAAAAAAATTGATCAATTGTAAAGTTTCTCATCTTCAATTAGTAAATTTATTAGTATCATTGATACTAGAATATCAAAACTATGAATGTGATCAAATAATAAAACTGTTGGATAAAATTTGGATTGGCAATCAACTAATTAATCACGATATTTATAAATTTTAAAAATTAAGAAATAATAATTTGAAATCTCTTAATTTACTAAAAAAATAACTGAAACATTTGTAAATT
>NW_017096792.1:0-10250 GCF_001412225.1 Nicrophorus vespilloides
TGTGTTTTGTAATAAGAAAAAATAATAAAACTAACAGGGGAAATGTAGAAAATAACAAATGTTCATTTAATAATTGAAATCGAAAATAATGTATTATAGTTCAATAATTCTAATTAAGCACCTAACAAATCGAAAACTCAACACAATCATAACAGCAACAACGTTCATTCACATCATTCAAAATCGAAACACTTTTGCTCATACATTCAAACACACGCACACAAACTTTTGCGAGCTCGCTTTCATTTATACCAAAACACAGACTAACATACAATATTCAGATTTTGGAAATATGAGAAACTTTCCAAAAAAAAACTGAAAGAAAAACGAATTTGCTTAAGGGTGGCCAACCCTAATTATAGAATTTCCTGAACTGTAATATTTTAAATATCAAAATAGCAAAGAAATAAAATTTTAAAAAAGTAATGCAGATTGTAATAATCTGCTGAGTTTAAACATTTGTTATTTTTGGGTAATTCAGTGAAGATAAATATTTAAAATAATAATAATTAAGTAATTACCATTTGGTACATACAATGAGTAAAGTATATTGAAGCCATTACAACTTCAATATAAATTATACATATGTAGAACCGAAATCAAATTAACAAAATTATTATCATTACGAAAAAGAGGAAACATAATCACATTCAAATTAACTAAACTTAAATTAATTAGAATATAATCAATTAAAGCAATTGAATTGAAATTGAGATCTTCTCCAAATCAATAGTAATTTAATGCAACCTAAACTAAAACATATTAATAAAAATAAAACGGAAATACGGACAAGAGCAAAGGGAATCAATGAAGTAATAATTTTGAATAGGCGCATTAATATAAAAATATTAAAACCTGAAAAGAATTTAAGAAAAGGAGTTAAAATTGGCGTAGTAATAATTTAAATTTTAAAAATCTGATAAGAAGTTAAGAAAAAGATGCAAAATTGATTAATAATTTTGAGTTGGCGCATTAATTTCTAAATATAAAAACGTGAAAAGAATTTAAGAAAAATTTAATTAATAATTTTGAATAAATGCAGTAATAATTGAAGTTATGAAAAATATTTTTAAGTTAAGTGAGGAGGGCAGATTGTTGTTGAATCCCGTGTGGTATAAAATCACTTACTACTTGATGTCTTCATCACCAACTGCATCTGCATCTCTGCACATCTCCATCCACCTCATCTGGTTGGCACTCACGAACACTCGCGAAATTTAGCAAAAAAATACGCACAAATCTCCGGAATTTTAACACTCCCGTGATTCTAATTATTAATTTAATTAACTGCACTCACGGTTGAAGAACAAAAGCCGAAGCCTTAAACTTGTTTTCAAAATAACGAACAAACACTGTAAATCAGAATGTAAGACTAAGAATCGGCTAATGGCCAACACTTAACTCTTAACGACATCTGTCGCGATGCAAAAGAATTGAAATTTCGGGGAAAACGCGAGCCCCTAGATCCGCTGTGATCTGTCGGTGATTGCTCGCATATTTCGGATAGGAGCAACGACCTTAACGGATGCACCTCGAGAAGGTTTTAGCACAGACGGTCTTGCCATTCCATGCGAATCACTGCGAGCGTGATAAACGCATAGAATGACCTGGTATTTTCAATACCTTGCATCCATATAAATAATATGTATAAAAAAAAATACTGAAGCAAGAAATAAAATTTTGAATCACTCACGATTTATCGGCATCGTCGTCTTTCGTTACAGTTCGGCAGTGCGGCTCTTCAATTTCCACTGAAAACTAATGAGAAAGCCCCGAAATTTCAGCAATTATCGTGAGCTTCTAATTGGAACGATGTTGACTTAACAAAGGGACGTGCAAAACTGTGGCGTGGGGACGCCACAATCATACCACCCGGTGCCAGGTGCATCAATTTTTTTTTGCAATAAAAATGCATTGTTGCTATCAGTTGGTATTAACATTAAACAATAGAAAATGGCGAGAGGAAAGCGTCGGTCCGCCATTTTGTTAGAATCGTAATTTCTAATTAACTAACGCGAATATCTCAATTACTAATTATAATGGAAAACGCACATTTTAACACAAGCTATGCAATCGATTAGCGAACTAATTAGGAGACTTTCAATGAAATGCGAATATTTTTTTTTGTTTACTATCAGATTCATCACTAACCTTTAATAGCCGCTAAATCTGATGGGATTGTGTGATTTCCGTTGAAGGTTTTCGCTAAAGCACCATAATTCATTGGATTTAAACCAGTTGCACAACAATTTTGAACTTTTAAACCCGAAAAGTACGTCGACTCAGAAGACCAGACCAAGACTGAGCGTCCCTCTTCGCGCACCGACGCAGCCGCAGTTGGTGATACCAACTCATATTTAAGTTATAAAATTTTGATAATATCAAAACTCCCTCTTGTGGATCAATTGATAAATACATTTGCGCCAATATGACAAAAAAATAATTTCCAATGAGATGACTATGAATGAATGAGCTAATGCCAATATGTGTGTTCGATTAGTATTTCCCATAGGAAATGTTAATCGATAGATCACATTGAAAGAAGTTCATCGAAAAGAATATCAAATCACTTATAAACCAATCGATTAGTTTGCACTGGAAGAAATTCTTCATATTAACTCATCCTTCGAGCTGGAACAATGCATGCATTTCATTTGTGACTTACAACCAATCGATTAGTCTATTATAGAATATTGATAATTCCTTCGAGTCTGATTTGGCATTAATTAGCAGACACACTTAATGATATAGATAGTTATAAAATAACTGTCCGAACAAATTGAGTACAGTTTACAGCAAAGGAAGAAATAAAGTTTTGAATTGCTCACAATTGATTAGCATCGTCGTCCATGGTTACGATTCAGGACCGCGGCTTTCCAATTTCCACTGAAAACTAATGAGAAAGTCCCGAAATTTCAGTAATTATCGCGCACATCTAATTGGAATCTTATTGACTAAACAAAGGGACGCCACGATCGTAGCAACAGACACCCGGCACGTCAATTTTTTTTTTTTTGCAATAAAAATGCATTGGTAACAATTAAACAAAAGAAAGTGGTGGTGGGAAAGCGTCGGTCCGCCATTTTGCAAGAGTCTAAATTTCTAATTAATTAACGCGAATATCTCAATTAATAATTATAATGGAAAACGCACATTTTAACACAAGCTACGCAATCGATTAGCGAACAAATTGGGAGACTTTCAATGCATTGCGAATTTTTTTTTGGTTTCGTATCAGATTCATCACTAACCTTTAATAGCCGCTAAATCTAATGGGATTGTGTGATCTCCGTTGATGGTTTTCGCTAAACGCACCACAATTCATTATATTTAAACCAGTTGCACAACAATTTTGAACTTTTAAACCCGGAAAGCACGTCGACTCATAGAAGACTGACTGACTGACCGTCCCTCTCCGCGCAACGACGCAGTCGCAGTTGGTGATACCAACTCATATTTAAGTTATAAAATTTTGATAATATCAAAACTCCCTCTTGTGGATCAATTGATAAATACATTTGCGCCAATATGACAAAAATTTATTTTCCAATAAGATGACTATGAATCAATGAGCTAATGCCAATATGTGTGTTCGATTAGTATTTCCCATAGGAAATGTTAATCGATTGATCACATTGAAAGAAGTTCATCGAAAAGAATTTCATATCACTTATAAACCAATCGATTAGTTTGCACTGGAAGAAATTCATCATATTAACTCATCCTTCGAGCTGCAACAATGCATGCATTTCATTTGTTACTTACAACCAATCGATTAGTTTATTATAGAACATTGATAATTCCTTCGAGTCTGATTTGGCATTAATTTACATCAAATATTAGCAGACACACTTAATTATATAGATAGTTATAAAATAACTGTCCGAACAAATTGAGTACAGCTGTAAAAAAAAAACAAAGGAAGAAATAAAGTTTTGAATTGCTCACGATTGATTGGCATCGTCGTCCATGGTTACGGTTCAGGACCGCCGCTTTTCAATTTCCACTGAAAACTAATGAGAAATCCACGAAATTTTAGTAATTATCACGCACATCTAATTGGAATCATGTTGACTAAACAAAAGGACGCGCACAACTACGTCATAGAGACGCCACGATCGTACCAACAGATACCTGGATCGTCAATTTTTTTTTGCAATAAAAATGCATTGGTAACAATTAAACAAAAGAAGTGGTGCAGGGTAAGCGTCGGTTCGCCATTTTGCAAGAGTCGAAATTTCTAATTAATTAACGCGAATATCTCAATTACTAGTTATAATGGAAAACGCACATTTTAACACAAGCTACGCAATCGATTAGCGAACAAATTGGGTGAGTTTCAATGCAACACGAATATTTTTTTTTTGTTTAGTATCAGATTCATCACTAAACTTTAATAGCCGTTAAATCTAATGGGATTGTGTGATCTCCGTTGATGAGACACAGCACAATTCACTGGATTTCAACTAGTTGCACAACAATTTTGAACTTTTGAAACAGGAGCGAACGCCGAAACCAGCCGAAGCATCGAAGAACAAACCACGATTGAGCGTCGTCCCCTAGCGGCGAACCGACGCAACCGCAACAGGTGATACCAACTCGATTTTGTTTAAATGCAAAATATGTCGTAATTGTTTAAATTCTATTCCCATTGTTGCTTTTGTTTTTCAGGACACGAACCTGTTTTCCAATGTATGCAAATCGCGGTGGCCAGTTCCGCCCAGGAACATTCGATTGTTTCTGTATTTATAATCGACGAAACCGCGATGAAACAGTCTACTGATCGCAGTGCGCCATGGTCGATTCGAACGAAATCCGAGAGCTTTTGCCCGAATTCCCCGCCGGTCCTCTGGACGAGTTCAGAGGCAAAGCCTCCTTCGATTGGAGGAAACTGAAGTTGTTCTTGGAACCGAAGGACGTGATCCTGTACAAAGTACGCAGCATCTTAGCAATGCGATTATTGAAAGTAATTTTTAGTAATGTGGGATTTTTCAGAAACGATTCGTGGAAGCGCTGAAGACGGATCCGATTTTCAATGAGGAGGAGACGCAGCACGACGAGATCAGACGGATTTCCGCTCACAAGATACGTCGCATGAACGAAATCCCCGAATTCCATGCGGACTTCTCCGGCAATCTGCTGAAACTTGGAGTTTTCCCCGAGGTGCTGAATCTCGCGGATCCCTCGAACTTGGTGACGTTCATGGTCAACAGGAACTTGTACACGTCAGCCGTCGAGGGTCTGGGAACTGAAAAACACCAGCATTTGGTTAAAGCTATTGAAGAGAGCAAAGTAATCGAAGAATCAAAATCGAGTTTATTTGCTTGTTAATTGTTGTTGTTTGTTTAGAATTTCGGTTGTTTTTGCATGACCGAAATCGGACACGGTTCAGATACGAAGCGGTTGAAGACCAAAGCCACCTACGATGCGAAGAGGAGGGGTTTCGTCTTGGAGACGCCCGATTTCGAGGCGGCGAAATGTTGGTCGGGGTTGCTGGGGCAACTGGCGACTCACGCCGTCGTTTACGCCCAGCTGTACACTCCGGATGGTTGTTGCCATGGTTTCCATCAGTTCGTCGTGCAGATCAGGGACGAGAGGACGCTGCTGCCGATGTCTGGGATCGTAGTTGGCGATATGGGCGTTAAGATCGGCTTGAACGGAGTCGACAACGGGTAACAAACGTTCAATTGTTTTCTATTTTTTTCAATACTTTGGTTCAGTTACTTGCTGTTCGACAAGTACTTCGTGGGAAAGGAGGCTCTGCTGAATCGTTACGCGGACGTCACGGACGATGGCGAGTACGTGGTGCTCGTCGAGGATCCGAAGAGGATGTTCGGAGCTGCCCTGGCGACGTTATCGGAAGGCAGATTGAAGATCATCAGTCTCTGCACGGCCTTCCTGATTAAAGCCGTGACGATTGCTGTAAGATATGCAGCCGTTAGGAAGCAGTTCGGGCCTTCGAATCAAGAAGAAATCTCCATCATCGAGTATCAAACTCACGTAAATTGAACACTGCAACTTTATTTAATCTTAAGGTTTTAAATTTATTTTTATTGCAGCAACACCGGTTGCTTCCTTACCTTTCAGCCGCTTTCGTTTACAAGGTGTTTTCAGCGCAGATCCTACGCAAACACGCGAGCGAATGCTCTCATCCCGGATACGGATACGAGATACACGCCATCTCTTCGGCAGCGAAACCGGTAGCGAGTTGGTTCCTGATGGAAGCTCTGAACGAATGCAGACAAGCTTGCGCCGGTCACGGTTACCTCAAATCCGCGGAATTGGGCGACCTCAGGAACGACGCCGACGCTAACTGCACGTACGAAGGAGAGAATCACGTCCTCAATCAGCAGACGAGCAATTTCCTCCTGAAGATTTGGCCTAAAGTCCTGAAAGGAGAACACATCGATTTCCCATTAGAATCCATCAACTTTTTATCCGACATCCAAACGATAATGAACTTCAGAGTCAACTTTAACAGTTACGAAGAGTTCATCCATCCACGACGTGAGCACACGAAATCTGCAACAAAATCAATAATTTTATTAATTAATTTCGCTGTTACGTAGACATCATCGACATGTACAGATGGTTGACAGTTCACCTGCTGAAAGCCTCCTACGATAAATACGAAGCGTCCATGGAGAAAACAAAAGACGCCTTCCTGTCAAAGAACGACAATCAAGTGTACTTTTCGCGTCGCCTCACTATAATCTACATAAACGTAACTCTTTCTTTCAAACAATCTTACTATATTAAAATTAATTTTTGTTATCTACTTGCAGCATTACATCCTGCAGACTTTCCAGCGAGAAATGTCCTCGATCACCGATGAAAATGTCCATGAAGTAATGCGAAAAGTGTTCGCTTTGTACGCGCTCTTCGTGCTGGAAAAGCATATAGGTTTCTTGTATTCGGGCGGATTGTTCGTCGGCGGTGAACCGGGAACTCTACTTCGCGATTCCATCCTGAGGCTGTGCCACGACTTGAAAGATGATGCGGTAACTCTGGTGGACACGATCGCACCGGACGACTACTTGATCAACTCGTTCATGGGAAAATCCGATGGAAAAGTACGATGATGAACGTCTCATCTTTTTCTTCTTCTTCTCAATTGTCTCTTGTTCATTTGTTTCCAGGTGTACGAGCATCTGCAGAAACAATTGCCGGTTCCCAATGCAAGGCCAACTTGGTGGAGAGAACTCTTAACTCCGTCCCAATCGAAATTATGAACGATTTAAAGAAAATATTTGTAATATTAATTAATTATATGTATAGTCAAAATTCGATCTATATTCGATAGAAAGGCGGATGTTAGATAACAAGAAAAAAACAAAAGAATGTTTTAACTTTGAACTTTGTGATGACCTAAAACTTTCAAATTAACAAATTTGAATATTCGAAAACAGTTATTTAAAAAAAAAACTGTAAAACTGTCAACGAAAACAAGAAAAAAAAAATAATCTAGAAGGCCAAAAGAAGCCATGTTTCTAACTTGTAACTTTCTTTTGTTTCTTTCTAGACAAGTTGGCAGTAGTTAATTAGTTAATAAGTGGATACATTAATTATAATATACAAAAGAAATAGTAATAATTGTTTTTGTTTTTTTTCATATATATTCTTTTTAATATTACAAATATATTAAATAATATTCACTTTTTTTTCTTCTCCTTCATCATCATCTTCACCTTCTTCGATTTCTCTCCTTTTTTTGTTTTTTCTTTTTCTTTATTTAGAAGACATATCTTAATAACAAAATCAGTCAAAATGAAAAAACGGTACACAACTATTTATAAACCAAAGAAACACTTCACACTGCAAGATATATAAAAAAGTCTTATTTTTTCTGTGTTTTTTTTTTTTTAAATATTAATCAACATCCTTCCATCGCTTATAACTCATCGTGATCCTGCTAGAACAGAAAGAAAAGAAAAAAACATTAGTCAAATTGTAAGAATCGGATTGATGCAGAGAAATTGAATGATTGAATGATATTTACCTCGTGAACTGGGACAACCTTGTCCTCCTCCTCTTCCTCTTCTTCATCATCCTCATCGACGGCATCCTCCTTCTTCTCCTCCTCCTCCTTGGCGGCTGCCTCCCTCTCGACCTTGTCCTGCTCCTCCTTCATAACCTTCTCACCATCCTGGGTGGCCTTGAGACCGGCGAGAGCCGTTTTGGCGTACTCGACGTCATCGGTGATGAGCACGTTGTCGAAGATGGTGCCGGACTTGACCTGCCAGAGGTCGAAGCCGATGCCGCAGATCTCGTCGTGCTTGTACAGTTCGGAATCTGGAGAGTAGTCGGGATTGTCGACTTCCGGATGGACCCACGGGCCCTTGTAGACGGGATTCTTGATCTGCTTGGGCGCCCATTCACCCTTGTACTCGGGGTTATCGATCTGCGGTGGTTCCCATTCACCGTCCATCTCGTCGTCCCAATCGTCGGGCTTGGTGGCATCAGGATCGGCGATGTGCTCTGGCTTGTCCCAGTCTTCAGGTTTGGTGTCCTCTGGGTCGGGGAGCATCTCACGGTCGTCCCAATCGTCGGGCTTGGATGCTTCCGGATCCTTGATCTTCTTGGCTGGAAGGAGATCCCAGTCGGCTTCCAGATCGCCACCTTCGACCTTCTCGCCGTCGATTTGAACCTCGTACGTGTTGTCCGGCTTCACGATCAAAGTGTACACGTGAGTGTAGACGTCATCCTTGCAGCGGATGTCCTTGTTGATGAGGACGTTCTTCTCCTTGTAGTTCAAGATGACATGCACCTTCTTGGTGCCTGGGCCGCAGATGTCCGGACCGAACATGAGCCTGTAAGGCGACTCGCCGTGCATCTCCTCGGGTTTCAACGAGCAGTCGAAGACCTTCACGTAACCGCCTCCGCAGTCGATGTTCTGCTCGTGCTTAACAGAGAACTGGATGACCAAATCTTTGCCTTCTGTGGAGAAAGGCTCGAACTTCCTGCTGAGAGCGTAGAACCTAGCATCCTCAGAAGTCTGCAGACCTGATGAACAAAATAACAAATTAAACATAACGAAAAATGCCACGAATGCGACGAAAACGCACCTTTATCAGCCTCCTCCTCGTTGAAGAACTTTCCAGCGGTCCTCACGAACTTGCCGAACTCTTTACCTGGATGCTTGCTGTACACCCAGTTGCTCTCCCACGAATCTACATGCGAAAAAATTAAGATTTAGTAAATCGACACTCAAACAAAAAATCGAAGCCAGCTTGCGTCAAATTTTGGCAAACAACGAAAGCCGGCGTCGAAGAAGACTCACCATCATCGAATTTCTCGTCCAAGAAGACTCCGGCGTGCGCGACGCACAGCAAGGCCAAAAGGGCCGAGACCACAGCGATTCCCTTCATACTCTTCTCTCACGCAGCTCCCGTTTCACACACACTGCCTCTCTCTCGAGATCAAACGCTGCTGCTGCTGCTGATGATGATGATGTCTCGCCGCCACGAACGCTTACGCAAATGCCACACAAAATAAAGCACCGGGTATTTATGTACGGAAGCGGACGCACCAAGGAACGGACGCACCTTCGTTGCTTCCGTCTCCGTTGCACCCACCCAATCGGACGGCGACACCGACACGTCGTTGATACAGGCGTAACGTTGGCGACAGATGGAACGTTCCCATTGGTCCGATCCGGGATGACAACGTTTCAACCACGACGCACGTCCACGTCGGCCGTCTCTTTCCCACAACCCATCACCGATCATCTTCCCTCGCACGACTTGTGCGCGACGAACCGCACGGATTTTTGTCCAGCTGGAGAATTCTGATTGGTACAACTGGCAGTCGCCGATTGTTGGCGCGCTATTTCGAATTCGATAAGCCTTCCACGATTATCTACACATCAGCTTAAACGTGGACGAATCCCACAACTTAAAACAATCGAAACCACTTGTCTATTTCAATTAACAAACACATCCGAGAAAACAAAACAAATTATTATTACCATAGTTACAAATATCTCTGTATCTCTATCTGTAACAAGCATTGCGTAACAATTATTTAATCGAAAGATGCGTAATGGAAGAACACTTCTGATATGATAATAAAACGTATTAAAATCTCTATACTATTGAAGTTATAAATCGATAGGATTATTGTTTAAACTTGACAAGTTTATTACGAAGAAACGTAAAAATTTAGAAATCGCAGTAGGCTCATTGGAAAGACCAAAGTTTTGTCTTTAATTTGCTCGATAAATACGTAATTTAATTAAATGATTGAAAATG
>NW_017096793.1:0-1083 GCF_001412225.1 Nicrophorus vespilloides
ATGAAGTAAATTTGATAATAATTAAACGTCAAAAGTGACGTTAATAATGACATTACTATTCGTTTAAGTTTGTAGCGTTTATTGATTTCATTGAATGTATTGAAAGTAAAAATATGTTACGTTTTGAGTTGTTTTGAGTGATGATGAAATCAAGTAGTTGCTCTGATTTCGGCCTCAAATGTCGTTGGCAAATAATGATGCCCAGAGTTTTATATTTTTAATAAATTTCAATTGAAATTGAAAAATTCAATTTTTATTGAATTTATTAAATTTCAGACAGTTTTGATGCACATCTTCTATTTTGTAAAATCTTTTAATATGAATAATAATCAAGTGTCTTGTTTTGATCATAAACGTCAAATGTGACATTTATGATCGTAACTACTTTCCATTGATTCCATACAACAAATTATTACTTATTATTCGGTTAAGTTTGTAGCGTTTCTTGATTTCATTGAAAGTAAAAAACTTGTTTCGTAATCGTACTGTTTAAATGAGGTAAAACGATTCATAAATTAAACGTCAAAAGTGAAGTTTGATATTACGTAATTTAAATAATTGAAGTTAAAGACGTTTTACAGTGACGCCATTTTTAATGAAGTAAATTTGATAATAATTAAACGTCAAAAGTGACGTTATTATTTGTTTAAGTTTGTAACGTTTATCGATTTCATTAAATGTATTGAAAGTAAAAATATGTTACGTCAAAAGTGAAGTTTGACATTACGTAAATTAATGAATTGAAGTCAAAGACGTTTTACAGTGACATCATTTTTAATGAAGTAAATTTGATAAATTAAACGTCAAAAGTGACGTTTCTTTGTAGAATTGATAAACGTTTTATGTGAAATTCTTGAATGAAGTGCGTACGACGGATTGGATTGTAGTAGTAAAGCGTTCGGTGAAGTGAAACGTCAAATTTGACGTTTCTCTGTTTGACAAGCATCGTTGTTGTTCTTTTTCGTGGATGATTGTTGTTGGAGAAAAGGAGAGGTGTTCGAAGGAAAGCGAAACTGGAACGACGATGAGCTAAGAGAGCGTCGCGCGAAGGTCGAACGCGCGCGTTACTTTCTTGGCGCGCGC
>NW_017096794.1:0-1173 GCF_001412225.1 Nicrophorus vespilloides
CGATCCAAGTAAACCAGGAACAGCCACCAATGAACAAGCCAGTACCAGTGTGGGTCAACCTACGGTGACATTGAAAGCAACTGTAGACAAAACATATGGTCAACTAGGAGAGAACCTTACCTATACCATCGAAGTGGACAATCAAACAGGAAAAGTGGATTGGACAGGCATGATTGAGGATCGTTTACCAAAAGGTCTTCAGTATGTTTCTGGAAGTACGAAAGAAAATGACCAACCGTTAGCAGATAGTAACTGGCAAGGCAATCAATTACGAACAAAAGTAACCGCCAAACAAGGACAAAAAGTTGTCCTCCAGTTCCAAGGCAAGATTACTCAAGAAGCTCTCGGAACCATTTTAGAGAACCAAGGAACTTCCACGGATGCAGGCGTAACAGCCTCTAATGTGGTGACGACTGAAGTACCGACGGTACAACTGCACAAAACAGTGAACCAAACCTATGCTCATGTAGGGGACCGCGTCATCTATACCCTTACGGGACAAAATAGCAAAGCAGGAACATGGAAGAGCGTGATAAGCGATCACGTACCAAATGGTTTAAACGTGCTAGAAAATACGACACAGGTGACAGTCAATGGAACCAATGTGACCGGAGCGAGTTGGCAAGGTCAAACGCTTAGCGTACCAAGTACGGTAAAAGCAAATGAAACCATCACCATTCGTTTTGAAGCAGAAGTGTTGCCAGAAAGCTTACATCAACGATTGGAAAATAAAGGAACCAGTGAAGATCCAGGCGTGTCTGACTCGCCAACGGTGCAGACAGAAATCATTCCGGCACCAGGTCAATTAAAAGGCACGAAGACGGTGGCAACCCCATCAGGAAAAGACCTTAATGGGCAAGAAGTAGCAGTCGGAGATGAACTGGTGTATACCTTAAAGGCAGAAAACACGTTAACTGCCTCTACGTTGATCAAAGATGTGACCATCGCCGACACACTACCAAAAGGCGTTCTGTTTGTCCGAGGTACGGCAACCAAAGCCAATGGTCAAAAAGAAGACCTACAAGCTAGTGGCCAACAGATTCAAGCACCGGTCGGTGATTTAGTAGGTGGAGAAACGGCAAGTGTGGAAGTACATGTCAAAGTGACGAAAGAAGCCAAGGGACTATCCCTGAAAAATATCGGCACGATGATAGGAACATTGCCTGATCCAAC
>NW_017096795.1:0-340 GCF_001412225.1 Nicrophorus vespilloides
ATTCATATTTCATCTGCACATGCATTTATTTTGTTCAACATTACAGACTTACAAAATATACAAACATTATATAAAATATATTATAATTTTTCCCTCGGTTCACGAACATTTTGAAACGCAACTTATAACGCTTCAAATTTTGTATTAGAATTATTAGAAAGTAAATAAATACTACCTCGGTTCTCGAACACTTTGGAACGCAACTCATAATGCTTCAAATTTTGTATAATTTAAAACATTAAAAAAAGTATATTAAAAAGTATATAAAAACCACTTTAAAACCTCGGTTCACGAACACTTTGGATTGCAACTCATAATGCTTCAAATTTTGTATAATTTA
>NW_017096795.1:365-2523 GCF_001412225.1 Nicrophorus vespilloides
TTTGTATAATTTAAAACTTAAAAAAGTTATTAAAAAGTAAAATAAAAACCACTTTAAAACCTCGTTCTCGAACACTTTGGAACGCAACTTATAATGCTTCAAATTTTGATAATTTAAAACATTTAAAAAAAATGTATATTAAAAAGTAAATAAAAACCACTTTAGAACCTCGGTTCTCGAACACTTTGGAAAGCAGCTCATAACACATCAAATTTTAAATAATTTAAAACGTTTAAAAAAAATATAATAATTACTAATAAAAAAACATAGAGGATATTCGGTTCTCAAACTCTTTGGAACGAAAATCATAAAGTATCAAAATAATAATATTTATTGCAACAAATTACCAAAATATAAACTTAACATAGTAACAAAAACAAAACTAAATTAATCTGCTGGAAATGTATCAAATTTTATATAATTTTAAACGTTTCAAAAAATTTATATTGTGTGTCTTACACAATTGAATTTCGGTTTTCGAACGCTTCATTTAACGAATATTTTAAAATAATTATATTTTAGGTAATTCTACAGATGAATTAATGTTGAATATATTCGAGAACCGCAAACAATTTTGCTTAATTTAGACCATTTCAACTGTTTGTTATTGTTAATTTCCTATGTAAGACATTGAGTGAGTGAGTGACGTGCATCAGTCGCAGGCGTAACCAGATTAAAATAGAAGTCCTGATATACCAAATCACACATATAAGTCTATGTTATTTATATGAAAAACAATTTGTATATTGATCTTTGTTTTTAACATTATGTTCCTTATTTAGAAATTCATTTTTATGATAGTTTGAACGGATATTTACGTTTAAACTAAGCAAACAAAGTGTTCAATGCAAAAATCCACTGTTTACTTCAATTTTCATTACAAAAACAGACTGAACATAATGAGAAAATAACAGACAGACAAGGATATGTACTGCAATACCTCGCATTGTCCGGGTAATATGCCGGACTGTTTAAAACTGACTGAAACGAGAAAATAAACAATCACTTATATTTAAAAAAAATGTGATGTAACAATAGTGCTCAAGACAAAAGCGCTCAGATGAAATCGCGCAGTAATAAAAGCGCGCAATAACGAAAGAAATACTTTTTTTAGTATTTATTGTTATTTTGATCAATTAAAATTTAGTTTCTTTTGAAATTTGCAATTGTGAATTATTGCAATTTCATCATTATATGAAAAAAATATAAGTAACACTGAAATGAATAAATTTCAGTAATTGAAAATGCTTTTATGGTGAATTTAAAGGATTAGATCAAATGAAGAGCCGTTGAAGTCACGGATTTAATTTAATTATATAAGGTCAAACGCATCTGTCTTACTTACGTTATCACGGACACGAACTAACGAAATAATTAAGACTTTATCTCTGTGTAAAAATCATTCATGTGGTAAGGGTGATGAATGGACTTGTCTTGGCTAAAGTCCATTTTGGATTCCGATCAAAATCTCTCCGGTCAAGGTTAGTTTCTGGAATTACATACTATACATATATTCTATTTATAAGTTAAGTCTGTGTTTATATTTTGCAAACTTGGCTACGAAATCTTATTTTCCATTATAATACAAGTATAATAACATTTTAAATTAGCATCAATCAACAATCAAACTATTAAACTTTTAAAGCAAATCATGTATAGAAAACAAATCTAAAAATTGAAAACATTATTTTTCCTACAAAAAAAGTAATTGTAAACTTGAAATAAATAAGATAAATGGAAACTCATACATTTATTTTGTATTTGTGAAAATGTAATCTAAGGAAATAACAGAACGATACAATTTCTACAGAAAGTTGTCATGAATAGGTTGCAAATAAAATTTGTGGACGGAGCACGATAAAACTGTACAATTAAGTTTGTAAGGAACGTCTAAGTTCTATAACTCAGAAGTTATCGGCCATCACAAAGGTACCAAGTATGAAACGTTATGAAATTAAAGAATCATTCACATCGGTCCAGCAGGATCCGCGCTTCGAATCGTAATCCGAACGTGGGGGTTGTGGGAGAGCATCCATTCAAACCGTCTCCACCATTTGCCGCAGAGGACCCAAACTCTACCAATTTAAAAAAGACCACCTGCCACCCCCATGAACTCTTCAACCACACCAACAATATTATTTCTTTCCGAGCACTCGAA